>NW_011494881.1:8257870-8265685 GCF_000754665.1 Bison bison bison
CCACCCCGTCCCCTCCCACCCCTACCCCAGGAAAGGCCGGGCTCTAGGGCGTCATTAACAAGGCCTGGCCCCGACATTAACAAGGCCAGGAGGAAGCGATACGGCCACTGCTGCCACCTGCCAAGGAGCCGCCGAAGCCCATTTGCCTTACCAAGTGTCTTTTAATTTCATGGCTGCAGTCACCACCTGTAGTGATTTTGCAGCTCAAGAAAAGAAAAACTGTCACTACTTGCACTTTTTCTTCTTCTGTTTGCCATGAAATGATGGGACCGGATGCCATGGTCTTAGTTTGTTTAATATTGAGTTTCAAGCCAGCTTTTTAACTCTCCTCTATCACCCTCATCAAGAGGCTCTTTTTAAGAGTTTCTCTTCACTTTCTGCCTTTAGAGTAGTATCATCTGCATATCTGAGGTTATTGATATTTCACCCAGCAATCTTGATTCCAGTGATGAGTAGAAATTTGTATAAAACCATACTCTTTGTAAATAGGCAGAATAACTCAGTTTTCCAAACTAAGTTGCACCCTGAAACATCTTTTCTTTCCTTTTTTTAATTGAGTTATTAATTTACAATGTTGTGTTAGTTTCAGGTGTACATCAAAGTGATTATATATATAAAACTTATTTATTATATATATTTATTCTTTTTTAGATTCTTTTCCATTATGGTTTATCACAGCATCCTGGATATTGTTCTCTGTGTTGTACAGTAGATCCTTGTTGTTTGCTTATTTTCTATGTAGTTGTGTATAGAAGTTAATTCCAAACTCTTGATTTATCCTGTTGGTGACCATAAGCTTATTTTCTATGTCTGTGTATCTATTTCTGTTTTGTAAGTAAGTTCACTTGTATCGTCTTTTAAAATTCCACAAATAAGTGACATCATGTAATATTTGCTTTCCTCTATCTGACTTACTTCCTGGACATTTAGGTTACTTCCACATCTTGTTAGTGGCTCACTCATGTCCAACTCTTTGCAACCCCGTGGATTGTAACTCGCCAGGCTCCTCTGTCCATGAAATTGTTTAGGCAAGAAGACTGGAGTGAGTAGCCATTCCCTTCTGCAGGGAATTGTCCAACCCAGGGATCGAATGCGGGTCTCCTGCATTGTGGGCGAGTTCTTGAATGACTGAGCCACTCTTAGTTACTCTAAATAGCGCTGCTGTGAACATCACGGTGTTTAAGTAAGAGTTTTCCTAGATATATTCCCAGGAGTAGGATTGCAGGATTATATGGCAACTCTATTCTTAGTTTTTTAAGGAACCTTTGTAATGTTCCCCATTACGTGTAAGTGGCTGCACCAATTTACATTCTCAGCAACAGTGTAGGTGGTGAAACTTCTTTTCAGTTCTTTAATTTGCTTTTAGCGTTCTCTTTTTCTCTAGATTTTATGTTAATAATTTTTTCATATCCTCACATCTACCCAGTCTCTTATCCCTCTACCAGGAGATACCTTCCCAGCTTCTCAACTGAGCAACTGTTTTGGCTTTCAAGAAGTGTTTTCAGTGTCTTGTTGTGTAGTCATGCTTAACTGCATCCATATCTTTATTTCATTGTTTCTATCTAATATTTGAGAATTAGTTATTCCACTTTCATTTTATATCTAACATCCTTCATTTGTGCTTTTCTTCTCACCCTTGAGTCTACCTTCAAATCTTATCCCCTCCCTGGTCTTCACTATCTTTGTTATAAATGTGCTTAATTTCTCTCCCATCCCAATAAGAAAATCTCTCTCCAAAATCCTCCTTATCTATCTAGTTTCCTTTTCAGTTGAAATATTTGAAAATGTAGTCTATACTTCTTTATCTCTTCATTATTCTTACCACTTCTCTGAAACTCAGGTAGTAGGAGCCACTGATTATGATTTGGTCATCCAATCCACTGAACACTTTATAGTTCTCATCTCATTTGACTCATTTATCAGTGTTGACTCTACCACCAGTTTGAAGCTTTTTTCCTCTCTGGCTTCGCTTCTGTGATACCTGTTCCTCAGGTTTTCTTCCTTTCTGGTTCCTCTCCCTTCTTTTCCATAGCTGGATCTTCTTCTTTTAATTCTTGCAGTGTTTCTTTCCTTCTCCTTTAAATCTTTACCCACTGTTTTCTCTTGGGTTCTTACAGCCCCTTAACAGATGACTTCCAGCTCGTTTTCTGACATATTCTGACACTCAGCTGGAGTGTCACAGGCACTGTTTGTGATTTCCTCTCCTTTATCTGCTTGACAGTCTTGAAAAGTCTCCCCTGGGTTTCACTGTTCCCCTCTATTATTCTCTGATACTCCTTCCTTCCTTACTCTCGTTTGTTCTTTTCTCAATTATAGGATGATTTCCCTCTGTTCTCGCTACAGCTATTTGTCTCTCCACCAATTTGTGTTCTACAGAGCTGCTGAAAACCCTACTAAAAGACAAATTTTGTGATGTTGCTTCTTTAGAATGCCTCAGTGGGTAACGTTAACAGGATAAAGAGTCTTTCCTTTTTTTGTGTGTTCTTTTTTCACTGAAGTAAAATCCACATAACATAAAATGAATCATTTAAAGTGTGCAATTCAGTAGAATTTACTTAATTCACGATACTGTGCAAGCATACTCCGTGTCTAGTTCTAGGATGTGTTTCATCACTCCAAATGGAACCCCTAGAATGAAAGCAGTTGTTCCTCACTCCCTCCTGTCAGCCCCTGACACCCACAGATAGGTTATCTGTTACAATGGATTTGCCGTTTCTGAATGTTTCATGTAAATGAAATCATTGCTTTATATGACCTTTTTTATTTGGCTTCTTTTACTTATAGGTAATAATATTTTTGTGATTCATGTAGATTGTCGTATGTATTAGCACTTGATTCCTTTCTGTAACTGAATAATAATTCCATTATATGGCTGTGTCCTGTTATCTATTCATGAGTTCATGAATATTTGGGTTGTCCACAGAGTTTGAATCCCTCTTTTTTATTCATTTGAGTATATACCTGCAGGGATTTAATTGATGGTTCGTATGGTAAATCTGCGCTTCTGGAGGAACTACCAAACTCTTTCCACAGTGGCAACAACAATATACATTCTCACCAGAAATATATTAAGGGTTCCAGTTTGTACAGATCCTTGCCAGAATTTATCCCCTCACCCTTTTTTTTTTCCTTCTTTTCTTTAAAATTATAACCAATCTTGTACATACAGTGGTATTTCATCACTGTTATTTCCCTAATGACTAATGGTATTGAACATCTTTTTATGCACTTGTTACACATTTATATATTTTCTTTGAGGTACTTATTAGGCTGATTGTCTTTTGTTTTTGAATCAGAAATACCTTTTAAATGATCAGATCCAAGATATTTCTGGATTTAATGATCATCAAAGAAGAGTTTACATTTTGACCTTAGAAGTTCTTTATTATTATGGTCACATTTTAAATGGGACTTCCCTGGTGGCTGAAATGATAAAGAATCTGCCAGCAATGCACGGGACCCCAATTCTATCCCTGGGTGGGAAAGATCCCCTGGAGAAGAGAATGGCCCACCCAATCCAATATTCTTACCTGGAGAATTCCATTGAGGGAGGAGCCTGGCAGGCTATAGTTTATGCCTCACAAAGAATCAAAAATGACTGAGCAACTTATCACGTTATCATTTTAAATAGTTGCTTGAATATTACCAGCATTTCTGGACTCTCTGTCCTTAAAATGCAGCAAGTTGTTTTTTAATCTTAATACTAAAATATCCAGTTCAGTTCAGTTCAGTCACTCAGTCGTGTCAGACTCTTTGCAACCCCATGAATTGCAGCACACCAGGCCTCCCCGTCCATCACCAACTCCCGGAGTTCACTCAAACTCACGTCCATCGAGTCAGTGATGCCATCCAGCCATCTCATCCTCTGTTGTCCCCTTCTCCTCCTGCCCCCAATCCCTCCCAGCATCAGAGCCTTTTCCAATGAGTCAACTCTTTGCATGAGGTGGCCAAAGTACTAGAGTTTCCGCTTCAGTATCATTCCTTCCAAAGAACACCCAGGACTGATCTCCTTCAGAATGCACTGGTTGGATCTCCTTGCAGTCCAAGGGACTCTCAAGAGTCTTCTCCAACACCACAAAATCGATTGATTCAAAAGCATCAATTTTTCAGCAGTCAGCTTTCTTCACAGCCCAACTCTCACATCCATACATGACCACTAGAAAAACCATAGCCTTGACTAGACGAACCTTTGTTGGCAAAGTAATGTCTCTGCTTTTCAATATGCTATCTAGGTTGGTCATAGCTTTCCTTCTAAGGAGTAAGCATTTTTTAGTTTCCTGGCTGCAATCACCATCTGTAGTGATTTTGAAGCCCCCAAAAATAAAGTCTGCCACTGTTTCCACTGTTTCCCCATCTATTTCCCATGAAGTGATGGGATCACATGCCATTAGTTTTCTGAATGTTGAGCTTGAAGCCAACTTTTTCACTCTCCTCTTTCACTTTCATCAAGAGGCTTTTTAGTTCCTCTTCACTTTCTGCCATAAGGGTGGTGTCATCTGCATATCTGAGGTGATTGATATTTCTCCCAGCAATCTTGATTCCAGCTTGTGCTTTGACTTTTTAAAAATTTCAATGTAGAATATTTCCACCTAGCACTTCTTCATACCTTAATGAGCAGTTACGAAAAGACAGTTACGAAATATAAGAATACCTTATATTCTCTGTTGTTGACTACTTTCTCTTTTTAAAAAATATTGTTTGCTTTCTTGTGAGTACATAATAAACATGTACCAGGTTAATGTTCCAGTTGACAATCAGGTATAAATGTGAATATAAGGTATAAGTGTGTTTTTTGCAGTCATGCTTATGTGAATATAAGAATCTTTGATTAATTTTTTTGAAGACCATATGGAGTAATTTTGAGGTAATTTGAAAATAAGCTTGTATTATCATGGAGATATGCTAAACTGTTGAGGGTACCTTTACTGATTGTCTAGTATTTTAAATCATAGTGTTTGCTTTTCAAGCAACAGATCATGATGAAAAGTGAATTCACAATGAAAGTTATATATTAGCAATTGTTACTTTTCAGTTTGGCAAGGAAAAATTATAATCTGAAGTTTTATCTACCACCACCACTCCAAAGATAGGCAGTTTCCCTTAACTTTCTGAATGTTTCAGATTAGATTTCTAACATCCCCATTTTTAAAGATCGTATATTTATTTTAACTTATATTCTGAGAGAACTGGAAGGTTTAGCCATAAAGCTAAATGTATGAAAGAGATTGGGTTTTACAAGAGAGAACGTATATCCGTTAATGTTTTTTATGTTACCTCCAAATTTTTCAAAGATGAAACAAACCTGAAATCTACTTTCCAAGGGCTTCATAGGTGGTGCTAGTGGTAAAAAATCCACCTGCCAATGCAGGAGACCTTAGGGATGCAGATTCGGGGAGGAAGATCCCTTGAAGAAGGTAATGGCACCCTACTCCAGTATTCTTGCCTGGAGAATCCCATGGACAGAGGAGCCTGATGAGCTATGGTCCATAGTGTCACAAAGAGAGAGACACGACTGATGTGACTTTGCACTCGCATGCACTTTCTAAATGAAAGGTTTTTACACACAACATTTTTCTGCTTTATCTAGAGGGCTTACTCTACAAGCTTAATTTGAGTGTCTGTTCTCTGTCAGTGCATGTAATTTCTGGAGACTAATTACATCTTTTTGTTTGTTTTGTGTTTTTTGGTTTGTGGTTTTTGTTTAATTACATCTTTTAATAAGGTGTGTTTCTTAGCTCTCAGGGAATTATCAGCATGTACCAATTATTTCTTAGAAATGGGCAATAAATTATTTGGAAAAAAATATTCCATTTTTTTTCCACTTTGCCTAGAAACCGCTTCTCTGAATAATAGACTTTTTTGGATGTCTATTAATTGGTAATTTTTGGTATCATTTGACTCCTGGGATTCTAGTTGTTAAAAGTTAACTTAATGAAGAATTATAATTCTTTAAGTAGTAGTTGCCTATATTTTGTACTGTATTTTTTGTTATTAAGTGTCCCGTGATCATTTGTTAACTAAGTCCTTAACTTATGTGATAAATGGGACATTTTTGATCAGTCAGTCAGTTCATTTGCTCAGTTGTGTCCAATTCTTTGCAAATCCATGGACTGCAGCACGCCAGGCTACCTTGCTCATCACCATCTCCTGGTACTTGCTCAAACTCATGTCCATCAGGTCAGTGATGCCATCCATCCATCTCATCCACTGTTGTCCCCTTCTCCTCCTGCCTTCAATCTTTCCTAGCATCAGGGTCTTTTCCAATGAGTTAGCTCTTCACATCAATCAGGTGGCCAAAGTATTCGAGCTTCAGTTGTTCCATGTACGGTCTAACTGGTGCTTCTTGACCTGTATATAGATTTATCATGAGACATGTAAGGTGGTCTGGTATTCCCATCTCCTGAAGAATTTTACAGAGTTTCTTGTTGTCCACACAGTCAAAGGTTTTGGCATAGTCCATAAAGCAGAAGTAGATGTTTTTCTCAAACTCTCTTGCTTTTTCTATGATCCATTGGATGTTGGCAATTTGATCTCTGGTTCCTGTGCCTTTTCTAAATCCAGCTTGAGCATCGGAAGTTCTTGATTCACACACATACTGTTGAAACCTTGCTTGGAGAATTTTGAGCATTACTTTGCTAGCGTGTGAGATGACTGCAATTGTATGGTAGTTTGGACATTCTTTGTCATTGCCTTTCTTTGGGATTGGAATGAAAACTGACCTTTTCTAGTCCTGTGGCCACTGCTGAGTTTTCTAAATTTGCTGGCATATTGAGTGCAGCACTTTCACAGCATCATCGTTTTGAATTCCAGCTCAACTGGAATTCCATCACCTCCACTAGCTTTGTTTGTAGTGATTCTTCCTAAGGCCCACTTGACTTTGCAGTCCAGAATGTCTGGCTGTAGGTGAGTGATCACACATCCTGGTTATCTGGGTTATAAAGATCTTTTTTGTATAGTTCTTCTATGTATTCTCTGTATTTTATTTTTTTATTTATCTATTTTTTTCAATAAGCATAGTTGTTTATTGAAAAATCAGCATTGAACGTAATAGTCCAATAGATTTTTTTTCCTCAATACTCACTGAATTCTTTTTCTTCAAAATTTTGAAGTGTTTGATTCACCAAAGAAATATATTTGGGAAGTTGCAGCTGAATCAGGTTTTCAAATGAACACTTAGAAGGACTCTATTTCCTCTTTAGAAATGTTGAGCTTAATTTTTTTTAAATTTATTATTATTTTTTAAATTTATTTATTTATTTTTTAAATTTTATTTTATTTTTAAACTTTACAATATTGTATTGGTTTTGCCAAATATCGAAATGAATCCGCCACAGGTATACATGTGTTCCCCATCCTGAACCCTCCTCCCTCCTCCCTCCTCCCTCCCCATACCATCCCTCTGGGTCATCCCAGTGCACCAGCCCCGAGCATCCACTATAGTGCGTCGAACCTGGACTGGCAACTCGTTTCATACATGATAGTATACATGTTTCACTGCCATTCTCCCAAATCTTCCCACCCTCTCCCTCTCCCACAGAGTCCATAAGACTGTTCTATACATCAGTGTCTCTTTTGCTGTCTCGTACACAGGGTTATTGTTACCATCTTTCTAAATTTCATATATATGTGTTAGTATACTGTATTGGTGTTTTTCTTTCTGGCTTACTTCACTCTGTATAATAGGCTCCAGTTTCATCCATCTCATTAGAACGGATTCAAATGAATTCTTTTTAATGGCTGAGTAATACTCCATTGTGTATATGTACCACAGCTTTTTTATCCATTCATTTGCTGATGGACATCTAGGTTGCTTCC
>NW_011494881.1:8265785-8269427 GCF_000754665.1 Bison bison bison
GTCGAACCTGGACTGGCAACTCGTTTCATACATGATAGTATACATGTTTCACTGCCATTCTCCCAAATCTTCCCACCCTCTCCCTCTCCCACAGAGTCCATAAGACTGTTCTATACATCAGTGTCTCTTTTGCTGTCTCGTACACAGGGTTATTGTTACCATCTTTCTAAATTTCATATATATGTGTTAGTATACTGTATTGGTGTTTTTCTTTCTGGCTTACTTCACTCTGTATAATAGGCTCCAGTTTCATCCATCTCATTAGAACGGATTCAAATGAATTCTTTTTAATGGCTGAGTAATACTCCATTGTGTATATGTACCACAGCTTTTTTATCCATTCATTTGCTGATGGACATCTAGGTTGCTTCCATGTCCTGGCTATTATAAACAGTGCTGCAAATCAAAACCACTATGAGGTACTATTCTCTGTATTTTAGTAAAAATTCCATTCATATTTAAGTGAATATTCTACATCACTTAACACTGTTAGTTTTTTTCCTTGCTCTCCTCAGAATAATGACGATATTCAGTCCCAGCATGATTTTGTACATATGCTTCATATCCTTCTATATTGAGTCAGCAGGCATGTATTGAATAATTAGTATTTCTTAATAACATTGTTTCAGAATATTTTTTTTTTACTTTTTAAGTACTTTCAAATCACATACCTTACTTTTTGAAGAAATAAAAATTTTTATGAATATCTTAGTACTTTCAGTTCAAGGTAATAACACTAGGCATTATTTGAAAAACAGTGTAAAATGTTGTGAAATGGTGATGCTGTCCTAACATACCTTTTCAAGAAAATTTTAACATTTCCCCTCTTTTGGCAATCATTTTTAAAATTGTATATTTCCTATTGATCAAACAGAAGCAGGAAAAATACACATTTTAATATTTTCTTTTTGTATTTTTGAAGTCTAAAGGCATTTAAATGAATTTTCTTGTAACTTGTAAAGATCTGTCTACAGTTTCCCAACCAGTAGGTAAGGGATGATTTCACTGGTATAAACCATGCATCTTCCCCTTTTAGAGTTTGTTGAACTTGATTCTTTTTAAATAATTCTTTATTATGTCAGTACTGTAAATCATCATCCCTTACAGTTCTATATATGAGATCTATGACTCATTTTCTGTGATGATATAGAATTTTCCTAGCCCTTGTACCTCTACATGTCACTGCCCCCCAAATCTGGCATTTCATTGCCCTTAATGCATTTAAGTACGCTTAATTTTCTCTCAAACTTATGTAAACACGTTCTCTCGCTTTTTGTGTTCTTTTAATTTACTGTGCTTAGCCACCAGCCTAGGTCAGTCTAACTTAGTATCTGCCAGTCTATTCCTTGGTATTGAGATTGTTGAATGCAAATCACAGCACTACTATATGCATGGGTCCTATTTCAAATTCCTGGTCTCCAAACCCACACTTGGCTTTCTGTAGTATTTTTGGAAATGGTAGCTTTTCTTTTTAGAAATTCTAATGAAGATTAGTGTTAAAGTGTTATATAATTTATGTGAATACGTCATTATTCATCCACTTGGAGGATACTGAGTTCTAGCTTAGGAATACATTTTAGAAAGTTGATGAATAGTTGACCCTGAACATTTAGGGGTTAGGCTTGCCAACCCTTCACCTGTAACCTTATAGTTCACTCTCCATTACCCTGGATGTGTACCAACAGTGGATTGTGTAGTACTATCAGTTCAGTGCAGTTGAGTTGCTTGGTCATGTCTGACTCTTTGCAACCCCATGGACTGTAGCATGCCAGGCTTCCCTGTCCACCACCAACTCCCAGAACTTGCTTAAACTCATGTCCATTGAGTCAGTGACGCCATTCGACCATCTCATCCTGTGTCATCCCCTTCTCCTCCTGCCTTCAGTCTTTCCCAGCATCCAGGTCTTCTCCAGTGAGGCAGTTGTTCGAATCAGGTAGCCAAAGTATTGGAGTTTCTGCTTCAGCATCAGTCCTTCCAATGAATATTCAGAACTGACTTCCTTTGGGACGGACTGATTGGATCTCCTTGCAGTTCAAGGGACTCTCAAGAGTCTTCTCCAAAACCACAGTTCAAAAGCATCAATTCTTTGGCGTTCAGTTTTCTTTATAGTCCAACTCTCACATTCATAGACGATTACTGGAAAAATCATAGCTTCAACCAGATTGACCTTTGTTGGCAAAGTAATGTCTCTGCTTTTGAATATGCTATCTAGGTTGGTCACAACTTTCCTTCCAAGGAGTAAGCATCTTTTAATTTCATGGCCGCAGTCACCATCTGCAGTGATTTTGGAGCCCCCAAAATAAAGTCAGCCACTATTTCCCCATCTATTTGCCATGATGTGACTGGATGCCATGATCTTAGGTTTTTTGCATGTTGAGTTTTAAGCCAGCTTTTTCACTCTCGTCTTTTTCTTTCATCAAGAGTGTCTTTAGTTCATCTTCACTTACTGCCATAAGCGTGGTGTCTTCTGCGTATCTGAAGTTATTGGTCATTTCTCCCTGCAGTCTTGATTCCAGCTTGTCCATCATCCAGTCTGACATGTCACATGATACACAGTCTGCATATAAGTTAAATAAGCAGGATGACAGTGTATAGCCGTGTTGTGCTCCTTTCCCAATTTGGATCCAGTCCATTGTTAAATGTTCGGTTGTAACTGTTACTGCTTGACCTGCGTACAGATTTCTCAGGGGACAGGTAATATGGTGTAGTATTCCTAACTCTTGAAGAATTTTCTACAGTTTGTTCTGATCGCCACAGTCAAAGGCTTTGGTAAGGTCAATGAAGCATAAGTAGATGTTTTTCTGGAACTCTCTTGCTTTTTATGTGATCTAGTGGATGTTGGCAATTTGATCCCTGGTTTCTGTGCCTCTTCTAAACCAGCTTGAACATCACAAAGTTCTCAGTTCACATACTGTTGAAGCCTCGCTTGGAGAATTTTGAGTATTACTTTGCTAGTGTGTGAGGTGAGTGCAATGGTGCAGTAGTTAGAACATTCTTTGATGTTGCCTTTCTTTGGGATTGGAATGAAGACTGACCTTTTCTAGTCCTGTGGCCACTGCCGAATTTTCCAAATTTGCTGGCATATTGAGTACAGCACTTTGACAGCAGCATCCTTTAAGATTTGAAAATAGCTCAGCTGGAATTCCATCACCTCCACTAGCTTTGTCTAAGGCCCACTAGACTTCACACTCCAGGATGTCTGGCTGGAGGTGAGTGATCACACCATTGTTGTTATCTGGGTCCTGAAGATCTTTTTGGTATAGTTCTTCTGTGTATTCTTGCCAACTCTTCTTAATATCATCTGCTTCTGTTAGGTCCATACCATTTCTGTTCTTTATTGAGCCCATTTTTGCATGAAATGTTCCTTTAGTATCTCTAATTTTCTTGAAGAGATCTCTAGTCTTTCCCATTCTCTTGTTTTCCTCTATTTCTTGGCATTGATCACTGAGGAAGGCTTTCCTATCTCTCTTGCTATTGTTCGAAACTCTGCATTTATATGGGTATATCTTTCTTTCTTCCTTTGCTTCACTTCTCTTCTTTTCTTAGCTATTTGTAAGGCCTCCTCAGACAACCATTTTGCCTTTTTGCATTTCTTTTTCTTGGAGATAGTCTTGATCACTGCCTCCTGTACAATGTCACGAA
>NW_011494881.1:8269633-8271254 GCF_000754665.1 Bison bison bison
AGGTCATACCTGAATTGGAAAAGGCAATGGCACCCCACTCGAGTACTCTTGCCTGGAAAATCCCATGGACAGAGGAGCCTGGTAGGCTGCAGTCCATGGGGTCACTAAGAGTTGGGCCTGACTGAGCGACTTCACTTTCACTTTTCGCTTTCATGCATTGGAGAAGGAAATGGTAACCCACTCCAGTGTACTTGCCTGGAGAATCCCAGGGACAGAGGAGCCTGGTGGGCTGCTGTCTATGGGGTAGAACAGAGTCGGACACAACGGAAGCGACTTAGCAGCAGCAGTAGCAGCATACCTGAATGGTCTAGTGGTTTTCCCTACTTTCTTCAATTTAAATCTGAATTTGCCAATAAGACTTCATGATCTTAGCCACAGTCAGCTCCCAGTCTTATTTTTGAAGACTGTATAGAGCTTCTGCATCTTCAGCTGCAAAGTATATAATCAGTCTGATTTTGGTATTGACCATCTGGTGTGTATAGTTGTCTCTTGTGTTGTTGGAAGAGGGTGTTTGCTATGACCAGTGTGGTCTCTTGGCAAAACTCTGTTATCCTATGCCCTGCTTCATTTTGTATTCCAAGGCTAAACTTTCCTGTTATTCCAGGCTCTTGACTTCCTACTTTGGGATTCCAGTCCCTTATGATGACATATGTTTTGGGTGTTAGTTCTAGAAGGTCTTGTAGGTCTTCATAGAACCATTCAACTTCTGCTTTTTTGGCATTAGTGGTTGGGGCATAGACTTGGATTACTGTGATGTGGAATGATTTGCCTTGGAAGTGAACAGAGATCATTCTGTTGTTTTTGAAACTACACCCAAGTACTGCATTTTGGACACTTTTGTTGACAATGAGGGCTACTCCATTTCTTCTAAGGGATTCTTGCCCACTGTAGTAGATATAATGGTCATCTGAATTAAATTTGGATGACTTTAATCATCCTATATTAAAAACTATAGTGCAGTACTATAGTATTTATTATTGAAAAAAACTGGACATGGAACAACAGACTGGTTCCAAATAGGAAAAGGAGTTCGTCAAGGCTGTATATTGTCACCCTGTTTATTTAACTTATATACAGAGTACATCATGAGAAACGCTGAACTGGAAGAAACACAAACTGGAATCAAGATTGCTGGGAGAAATATCAATAACCTCATATGTGCAGATCACACCACCCTTATGGCAGAAAGTGAAGACGAACTCAAAAGCCTTTTGATGAAAGTGAAAGTGGAGAGTGAAAAAGTTGGCTTAAAGCTCAACATTCAGAAAACAAAGATCATGGCATCGGGTCCCACCACTTCATGGGAAATAGATGGGGAAACAGTGGCAGGCTTTATTTTTCCGGGCTCCAAAATCAGTACAGATGGTCACTGCAGCCATGAAATTAAAAGACACTTACTCCTTGGAAGGAAAGTTATGACCAACCTAGATAGCATATTCAAAAGCAGAGACATTACTTTGCCAACAAAGATTCGTCTAGTCAAGGCTATGGTTTTCCTGTGATCATGTATGGATGTGAGAGTTGGACTGTGAAGAAGGCTGAGCGCCGAAGAATTGATGCTTTTGAACTGTGGTGTTGGAGAAGACTCTTGAGAGTCCCTTGGACTGTGAGGAGATCCAAC
>NW_011494881.1:8271546-8276317 GCF_000754665.1 Bison bison bison
TGCTGCAATTCATGGGGTCACAAAGAGTTGGACACGACTGAGCAACTGATCTGATCTGATCTGATGCTGTTCCAACCTGTGTTGTTCAAGGGTCAACTGCAATTGCTAAATGAAAACACTACTCTTATTTTTTATCCTGCTTTTGAATCGAAATGTATCTTTTTATTTATTACTTGAGTTGAAAGTCAACAAACCATGTCAAAATTTTGCCAAAAAATAATTAGTTTTTGACACAGAGAAGATTTTTTTGATTTGCAGAATAATGACTTCAAAAGAAGAAAGCAATATTATGATTGTGATAATTTTATTATTGTTATATAATATTAATTTTATTATAGTATATTAATATAACATGAAGGGTATATAAGAATTCTTTGCATTATTTCTGTAAGTTTTCTTTAAGTATAAAATTATTTCAAGGTAAAAATTTAAAAAATAAAGTAATTTTATATTTAGTTTTTTAAAATAAACTTTTATCGAAATTATTTTTTATTGGACTTAATTGATTTTCAGTGTTAGTTTCAGGTGTACAGCAAAGTGATTCAGTTCTACATGTACATATATCTTTTTTTCAAGTTCTTTTCTCTTTTAGGTTATTACAGAATATTTGAGCAGAGTTACCTTTGCTATATAGTAGTTCCTTCAGTTCATTTCAGTCACTCAGTTGTATCCACTCTTTGCGACCCCATGGACTGCAGCATGTCTGGCCTCCCTGTCCATCACCAACTCCTGAAGTTTACTCAAACCCGTGTACATTGAGTTGGTGATGCCATCCAACTATCTCATCCTCTGTCGTCCCCTTCTCCTCCTGCCTTCAATCTTTCCCAGCATTAGGGTCTTTTTAAATGAGTCAGGTTGTCGCATCAGGTGGCCAAAGTATTGGAGTTTCAGCTTCAACATCAGTCCTTCCAATGAATATTCAGGACTGATCCTTATTGGTTATCTATTTGAAATGTAGTAGTGTGTGTATTTCAACCCCAAATTCCCAATCTAATCTATCCCTATCCTTGTCTTTCACCTACCATAAGCATAAGTTTGTTCTCTTAAGTCTGTAATTCTGTTTCTGTTTTGTAAATAAGTTTGTATCATTTTTTAAGATTGTTCATATTAAGAGTATCGTATGATATTTGTCTTCTGATGTCTGACTTACTACACTTAGTATGGTAATCTCCAGGTTCAT
Source organism: Bison bison bison (assembly GCF_000754665.1). Taxonomy (NCBI): domain Eukaryota; kingdom Metazoa; phylum Chordata; class Mammalia; order Artiodactyla; family Bovidae; genus Bison; species Bison bison. The sequence continues at coordinate 8,272,727 of NW_011494881.1, forward strand.
CCATTTTGCTGCAAATGGCATAATTTCATTCTTTTTCATGGCTGAGTATATTATATTGTATGTAAGTATCATATCTTCTTTATCCTTTCATCTGTTGATAGACTTTTAGGTTGCTCTCTGGTCTTGGATATTGTAAATGGCAGTGCAATGAGCATTATCTGTGTATCATTTTGAACCATGGTTTACTTCAAATGTATGCCCAGGAGTAGGATTGCTAGATCACACCGTAGCTCTGTTTTAATTTTTTTAATGAACCTCTATACTGTTCTCCATGTCACTGCACTAGGTTACATTCCCACCATAGTAGGAGAGTGGACTTCTCATTTGGAATAATTTTAGATTTACAGAAAAATTTTAGAGTAATACGGGTGAGTTCCTATGTAATCCTTACCTAATTTCTTCTCACTGTTAGTTTATTAAATAAAAATATCATTTTCAGTGTATGTTTAGGAGCTGAATACATTTAAAGTCTTTATTCTAACTCTGTTTAAATATAAGCTTTAACATTAAATAGCAATTTTAGTACTTTTTACTTTTGATTTTATTTTGCAAATGATATAGTTTAGATATATTTTGACTGAAAATTTGTTATACTTTACATCATAAGATTTTAAATTCTGTGGTTATGTATGTATGAAAATATTATATGTCTTGATAAATTAAAAATTCCATTTTTAGTGATATTTACAAATTTTTGGTCATATACTACAAATATAAATTTTAATAGGTGCCACTTCATCAGTTTGCCAACCATTAGTATGAAAGTTTTAATCTGATTCTGTAGAAATTAAATCAAATAGAATTATATGTTCTTCTTTGGAAATCATGTCACTGTATAATTATCATATTAGTGTATACTGATTTATATAAAATTTTTCTATTAAGTCATATAAAAACTAAATTTCTTGAAGCATGTATATTTTTTAGTTATCCAAAATCTGGTCATATTTTATACGTATTCATTGAGTTTGTCCATATGCAAGCATTTTCTAGGCATTTTAAAGGACTCAGACATGTCTGTATCCACAATAATTTGAGTTTCTACTCCCAACTGTTATTCCCTTCATGTTTGTTTGAAGTAAAAGTTAAAGTCGCTAAGCTGTGTCCGACTCTTTGCAACCCCATGGACTTTACAATCTGTGGAATTCTCCAGGCCAGAATACTGGAGTGGGTAGCCTTTCCCTTCTCCAGGGGATCTTCCCAACCCAGGGATCAAACCCAGGTCTCCCGGCACTGCAGGCAGATTCTTTACCAGCTTAGCCACAAGAGAAGCCCTCCTGTTTGTTTAGATCTCTCTTAATCTCTCTTAAGATATTACCCTATTCTCAGCAAGTTACTACATATCTTCTCAATACATATAACAGAAATCATCAGGTTTCAACTTTTTCACATTCTCTCCTTATTATCTTCAAACCTGTTTATATAATATTAATTTTTAGGTTCTATTCCATTTTTTTTCTCATTCTCTGAAACTGCAAATTGTTACCTTTCCACCTTCCCTTCACTACCCCTAGTCTAGGTAGAAGACTTTATATTCATTATCACCACTGCTTTACCTCCCACTTTTAAGATTTTAACCTTTATCTCTCTTTGGAAACATTATTTATTTATTTATTTTTTTTTTTTACAGAAATCACTAATAATATAATGGCTGAAACCAGAGACCATTTAAAAATATGAATTCTAATTGACCCACTCAGGGTTATTTCATTTGTTGATTACTTCCTCAGTTTTAAAACTTTCTTACATTGGCTTTCAAGACAAATAAATAGCACTCTTTCTTCGTTCATGTTAACTTTGAGCTATCTGTACCCTTTACTGGCTTATCTTTCTCTGTCAGTTTCTCACTGTTGTTTCTAATCTGTAAGTCTTAAAGTACATTAAATTAAAAAAGTGGTAGGTGAAATACGTAATAAACAAAGATGAAATGAAAATATTTGCAACATTTATCAGTCAAAGAATTAATGTTCCTAAAGTCTTAAACAATTCTTAGAATTTTGGCAGCACTAAGAAAAGAAAAGCCAAACTGAAAAAGTAAACAAAGGATATGATGAGTAATTCAGTTCATATAAGAAGAAATATGAATTGCTAATAAGTAAACCTCATCCCAGTTAGCAATAAAAATGCAAGTTTAAATAGAAGTCACCAGATTTGTGTATCACTTAGTTGTAAATAATTTGATCAGAATTCAGTGTGGGGAGATTGAAAAGCAAAGGATACTTTTATACACTTTTGTATGGGAGTGAAAACTAGGTATACCTTATTGTGGAGCAATTTGGCAGCATTTTAAAACATTTTATATGCACATAATCTTTGATGCAGCAATTCCTAGTTTTGGTATCCTATAGTAGTAGTTAGATATTTAAATAAGGAATATGTAAATATATTAAGGCAGTTTTTATAATAAAGTAGACTGAAAACAAGGTAAACATTCAGCAATAGGGGAAAATTATAGTCATTATGATATACTATTATCTGTGTATGGAATGCTAATTTTCCAATGGTAAAAAATTATAATACCACTAGCATTTATAGAATGTCAGTTTTATATTAAAGCTGTATATTTAAGAATCCATTGGTAAGGGATTTTACATTTAGATCTATAATCCGTTCTGAAGTATTTTTCTTTACAGGTGAGGAATGGATGGAAATTTTTGTATGTAACTGTCTAGTAATTCTGATTATACAGTGAAAGTGAGAAATAGATTTAAGGGACTAGATCTGATAGAGTGCCTGATGAACTATGGACGAAGGTTCATAACACTGTACAGGAGACAGGGATCAAGACCATCCCCGTGGAAAAGAAATGCAAAAAAGCATTGGCTGTCTGGGAAGGCCTTACAAATAGCTGTGAGAAGAAGAGAAGCGAAAAGCAAAGGAGAAAAGGAAAGATATAAGCATCTGAATGCTGAGTTCCAAAGAATAGCAAGGAGAGATAAGAAAGCCTTCCTCAGTGATCAAGGTAAAGAAATACAGGAAAACAACAGAATGGGAAAGACTAGAGATCTCATCATGAAAATTACAGATACCAAGGGAACATTTCATGCAAAGATGGGCTCGATAAAGGACAGAAATGATATGGACCTAACAAAAGCAGGAGATATTAAGAAGAGGTGGCAAGAATACATAGAAGAACTGTGCAAAACAGATCTTCACGACCCAGATAATCACGATGGTGTGATCACTCACCTAGAGCCAGACGTCCTAGAATGTGAAGTCAAGTGGGCCTTAGAAAGCATCACTACGAACAAAGCTAATGGACGTGATGGAATTCCAGTTGAGCTATTTCAAATCCTGAAAGATGATGCTGTGAAAGTGCGCACTCAGTATGCCAGCAAATTTGGAAAACTCAGCAGTGGCCACAGGACTGGAAAAGGTCAGTAGTCATTCCAATCCCAAAGAAAGGCAATGCCAAAGAATGCTCAAACTAACACACAATTGCACTCATCTCACACGCTAGTAAAGTAATGCTCAAAATTCTCCAAGCCAGGCTTCAGCAATACGTGAACCATGAACTTCCAGATGTTCAAGCTGGTTTTAGAAAAGGCAGAGGAACCAGAGATCACATTGCCAACATCCGCTGATCTTCGA
>NW_011494881.1:8276417-8280405 GCF_000754665.1 Bison bison bison
TTTCTGCTTTACTGACTATGCCAAAGCCTTTGACTGTGTGGATTGCAATAAACTGTGGAAAATTCTTCAAGAGATGGGAATACCAGACAACCTGACCTACCTCTTGAGAAACCTATATGCAGGTCAGGAAGCAACAGTTAGATCTGGACATGAAACAACAAACTGGTTCCAAATAGGAAAAGGAATATGTCAAGGCTGTATATTGTCACCCTGCTTATTTAAACTACATGCAGAGTACATTATGAGAAACGCTGGGCTGGAAGAAGCACAAGCTGGAATCAAGATTGCAGGGAGAAATGTCAGTAACCTCAGATGTGCAGATGACACCACCCTCATGGCAGAAAGTGAAGAGGAACTAAAAAGCCTCCTGATGAAAGTGAAGGAGGAGAGTGAAAAAGTTGGCTAAAAGCTCAACATTCAGAAAACGAAGATGATGACATCTGGTCCGATCACTTCATGGCAAATAGATGGGAAAACAGTGGAAACAGTGTCAAACTTTATTTTTGGGGGCTCCAAAATCACTGCAGATGGTGATTGCAGCCATGAAATTAAAAGATGCTTACTCCTTGGAAGGAAAGTTATGACCAACCTAGATAGCATATTCAAAAACAGAGGCATTACTTTGCCAACAAAGGTCAGTTTAGTCAAGGCTATGGTTTTTCCAGTAGTCATGTATGGATGTGAAAGTTGGACTGTGAAGAAAGCTGAGTGCCGAAGAATTGATGCTTTTGAACTGTGGTGTTGGAGAAGACTCTTAAGGGTCCCTTGGACTGCAAGGAGATCCAACCAGTCCATTCTGAAGGAGATCAGCCCTGGGATTTCTTTGGAAGGAATGATGCTAAAGCTGAAACTCCAGTACTTTGGTCACCTCATGAGAAGAGTTGACTCATTGGAAAAGACTGATCCTGGGAGGGATTGGGGGCAGGAGGAAAAGGGGACGACAGAGGATGAGATGGCTGGATGGCATCACCGACTTGATGGACATGAGTTTGAGTGAACTCTGGGAATTGATGATGGACAGGGAGGCCTGGCGTGCTGCGATTCATGGGGTCGCAAAGAGTCGGACACGACTGAACGACTGAACCGAACCGAACCGATCTAGCTCTATTTGCTTAAAAACTCTTCTTTCTCCAGTGAATTATGTTTGTATCTTCATCCAATCTAGTTTGCACAGATTTTAGAGTCCAGAAAGAAATTTATCCCTTTACGATTAATTGATTTCTGACAAGAATATCAAGAGAATCAAACAGAGAAAGAATGGCCTTTTCAACAAATGATGCTGCAGAAGGTACATACAGTAAAATGAACTCGTACCCTGTCTCACAGCATATATAAAAATTGTGATGAGGATGTTGAGCTGGTAGGATTACAAAATGGTGAAGCTTACTTGGCATAGAGTCTCTCAGTTCCTCAAAAGACTAAAGATAGAATTATCATATGACTCAACATTTCCAGGTATATACCCAAGAGAGATGGAAATATATCTTTACATAAAGAGTTGTACATGCATATTCATAGCGGTGTTATTCATAATAGCAAAAAAGTGGGAGAAAACCACATGTCTACCAATTGAGGAATAAATAAACAAGATGTGAAATATCTGTACCATAGTATATTGTCAATAAAAAGAAATGAAATACTTATTCATGCTACAATGTGGCTGAATCTTGAAAACATTGTGTTAAGCGTAAAAAGCTGCTCACAAAAGTCTACATATTTTATGATTCCATTTCTGTGAGATGTCCTAAATATGCATATTTATAGTGACAGAAAATACACTGGTTGTTTCCTAGGATTTGTGGGAATGAGGGTTTAGGGGTATGGTGACTAAGTGATGTGGGATTCTTTTTAGGGTGTTGAAAATGTTCTGAGATTGATGTGGTGATCCTTGCACCGCTCTGAATATACCAAATTCTATTGAATTGTTCACATTAAATATAAATTATATATGTGTTGACTGTATATCAACAAAGATAGGGTGTTAAAAGATATATGTATCCATCAGTCGTTTTAACTCTTTGTATAGAAATTCTTCGCACGTGTGACTTTTACTATGGTGAATTATTCATTTGCATAGTTTTTATTCATTAAATTATCCAGATTTTTCAAATGTTTTAAAATGTCTCTCATTTGTCAGTATCACTCACAGTTTCGAGAAAACAGTCTTTTATGTATTGGGAATCTCACAGTGGTGAATATGTGATTTATACAATTATAATTTTCAGTTGAAAGCTCAAATTTCATTATTAAGAATAAATCCTGAGAGTTAATTTTTTTATGTGACAGGCTGACTTTTTTTCATTTTTAAGAATTTATCTGCCAAATACTCAAGTTTTAGTAACTGTCATTTGTCTGTCCATCATTATTTAAATTAAAAGTAGTCTTTCCTAAAGAAAGCAATTTACTTCGTGTAGAAACTCAACATCACAAGAGTTTTTCCTTAGGAAACCATTTTATTCATTCATACTTTTCCAGTTTCTTAAACAGTGCATTTAAAAGATGTGTATTTAAAGGCTAGTGCTTAATAACAATGATAACTTTTGCTGCTTCAAAAAATTCTTAAATTGGTATCATTTAAAAAAGAAAACAATTCCTTCCAATTTTATTGAAATATAATTGACTTCCAGTGCTGCATAAGTTTAATGTGTGCATCATAGTGATTTGGTTCGCAGACATCATGAAATGATTATTGCAAAATGTTCCGGGAACATCATCTCATCTAAATGCAAAAAGAAAAAAAATAATGTTTTCTTGCGATGAGAACTCTTGGGATTTATTTTCTTAACTTTTATATATAAAAAATAGCACTGTTAATTATGTTGTACGTTAAATCCTTAATACTCTTATTTATGTTATAACTGCAAGTTTGTGCCTGTGACTGCCTTCATCCAATTCCTTCCACCACTCCCCCACCTGTAATAATCACAGATGTGATGTTTTTTTTTTTCTATGAGTTCGTTTGTTTGTTTTTGAACAACGTAACACTGTGTTAGTTCCTGGTGCTCAGCTTGGTGATTCAGTGTTTCTGTGCATTACAAAAGGATCACTGTGATAAGACTAGTTAACATCTGTCACCATACAGAGGTATTACATTATTGAATATATTACCCATGCTGTTCATTTAATAAATTGGTATCTTTTTAATATGAGCACAAGGTTGTGAAGAATTCAGTGACTACTGTGCTATGGCTCCACTTCCTTTATTTATCTTAGATACCAGCAGTTTACCCGTCATTTGCAGTTTGCACTTTAAAAGCAAATGTCAGCATAGTGAAGAATGCAAATAATATCTTCATATAGTCTGAAACTTGAATTGACTTTGTGAATACCCTGTCATGTTTTTAGGGTCTTCCAAGGGTCTGCAGACTGTTTCAAGAATAGCTCATTTTCAATGCTTTTTCAGTATTCGTGACCTTTTGTGGTACTAGAAACTGGTTTTTCCAATATACCAGTAGATATTCTACAAGAATGTTCTCCTAATTCCAAATGTTGAAATTCACCTTTTTCTAGTTTTCTCACATAGTACTTCATCCTATATTCTTATATCAGTTCAGTTCAGTTCAGTCGCTCAGTGGTATCCGACTCTTTGCGGCCCCATGAATTGCAGCATGCCAGGCCTCCCTGTCCATCACCAACTCCTGGAGTTCACCCAACTCACGTGCATTGAATCCGTGATGCCATCCAGCCATCTCATCCTCTGTCGTCCCCTTCTCCTTCTGCCCCCAATCCCTCCCAGCATCAGGGTCTTTTCTAATGAGCCAACTCTTCTCATGAGGTGGCCAAAGTATTGGAGTTTCAGCCTCAGCATCAGTCCTTCCAATGAACACCCAGGACTGATCTCCTTTAGAATGGACTGGTTGGATCTCCTTGCAGTCCAGGGGACTCTCCAGAGTCTTCTCCAACACCACAGTTCAAAAGCATCAATTCTTCGGCACTCAGCTTTCTTCACAGTCCAACTCTCACATCCATACATGACCACAGGAACTGT
>NW_011494881.1:8280505-8293744 GCF_000754665.1 Bison bison bison
CTCCAGAGTCTTCTCCAACACCACAGTTCAAAAGCATCAATTCTTCGGCACTCAGCTTTCTTCACAGTCCAACTCTCACATCCATACATGACCACAGGAAAAACCATAGCCTTGACTAGATGGACCTTTGTTGGCAAAGTAATGTCTCTGCTTTTGAATGTGCTGTCTAGGTCGGTTATAACTTTCCTTCCAAGGAGTAAGTGTCTTTTAATTTCATGGCTGCAATCACCATCTGCAGTGATTTTGGAGCCCAGAAGAAAAATAAAGTCTGATACTGTTTCCACTGTTTTCCCATCTTTTTGCCATGAAGTGATCAGACCAGATGCCATGATCTTTGTTTTCTGAATGTTGAGCTTTAAACCAACTTTTTCACTCTCCTCTTTGACTTTCATCAAGAGCCTTTTGAGTTCCTCTTCACTTTCTGCCATAAGGGTAGTGTCCTCTGCATATCTGCATATGAGGTTATTGATATTTCTCCCGGCAATCTTGATTCCAGCTTGTGCTTCTTCTAGCCCAGCGTTTCTCATGATGTACTCTGCATATAGTTTTTCTCTATTAGTAATGTAATCCCCACTCAGTCATCCACTTAGAGACTTTATAGTCAGTTTCAACATACCCTGTCCTTCATTTGCCATAACTAAACAGGCCTTCACGGCTTCCCAGGTGGCGCTAATGGTAAAGAACCCGCCTGCTAATGCAGGAGACGTAAGAGATCTGGGTTTGATCGGAGTCAGGAAATTCCCTGGAGGGGTGGGCAAGGCAATCACCCCAGTATTCTTGCTTGGAGAATCCCATGGACAGGGGAGCCTGGAGTACTACAAGTGCATAGGGTCACAGCGAGTCAGACATGACTTCAGTGACTTAGCACACGTGAACTCAAAATCAGTCCCCCGTCTTATCCGTTTGGCCTCCAAAAGAACCCTTCTTTATATCTGTGTCCTGCTTTCCTTAGAATTCTTGAGAATAGATCCTTGTCTCTCTTCTTCAGTACTGCATAGCAAGCTAATCGGTCTTCCTGTATCCTGTTCCTGATCATCCTCTTCTTTTTGTCAATAACTGTGAAATGTCTTGGATTTTATACCTCTTGCAGGCTAGCAAATTGGTCTGCCACAGCTTCTTAGTTGTTAACAGAGGCCGAGAAGCTCCTGGCTCAGAGACAAAGGATTTTTTCTTTTTCTTTTTACTTATAACAATGCAGGCAGCATTAAATTTCTATTCTCATTAGTTCTGTTTGATTCCTCAGTCACTGAGAGGCAATGTGGAGGAGAAGCTGTGTTCACAGAGCTTGCATCACAATTGAAGAATCCTGAATTTAAGAAATCACAATCTTTAAATATGTTCCCTGAAACTCGCCCAGCCTTTACCCTGACATAAAGCCACTATCTTTATCTTTGAAGACTTTGTTATATTAACATCCTTAAAAAGAGAAAACAAAATCTGATACGACCTACAGAGACATGATAGACCCATGGTGAATTGTCTCTCAATATTTTTTGGTTAGTTTCCTGGATACTGTTGCCAAAATTGTCTTACTAAAATACATTTTTGTCATGTAGCTCAGTGATTGCAGCCTGCTTTTCCGTGTTGTGGATTGCTGGTCCTTTATAAAGTATGCTGTTATAGAACCCATGTTTTACTAATCCCCTGAGTAAGCCATGGACATAGTTTCCCTCTGTTTTTGCCCATATGTTTCTCTTGTGTATAACTTACTTTATTTCTCTTGTTCTCAAATTGATAAGATCTTCAGCCTTTAAGAACCAGGTTATTTGTCATTTTCTGTTTGACTTTCTCATTACTCCCCAAACTTCTTGCTTCTCTCAGAATATTTTGTGTCTACATCTTTTATAACACTCATTGTTTCTGTTTCCATGCTGCCTCTTCCACTGGACTTGAACTCTTCAAGGTCTTAATTTGAGATTGTGTTCCCTCACAGAGTACTTTCGATATAATAAGAGCTTGATAGAAGTTTATTGAATTAATAAGTGTATAATTCCATGGCAGGTGCCCAATAATATTTTTATTTTGATGATGATATAATTCAGCTACTAATCTTTATTGACTATGCCAAAGCCTTTGACTGTGTAGATCACAATAAACTGTGGAAAATTCTGAAAGAGATGGGAATACCAGACCACCTGATCTGCCTCTTGAGAAACTTGTATGCAGGTCAGGAAGCAACAGTTAGAACTGGACATGGAACAACAGACTGGTTCCAAATAGGAAAAGGAGTACGTCAAGGCTGTATATTGTCACCCTGTTTATTTAACTTATATGCAGAGTACATCATGAGAAACGCTGGACTGGAAGAAACACAAGCTGGAATCAAGATTGCCGGGAGAAATATCAATAACCTCAGATATGCAGATGATACCACCCTCATGGCAGAAAGTGAAGAGGAACTCAAAAGCCTCTTGATGAAAGTGAAAGTGGAGAGTGAAAAAGTTGGCTAAAAGCTCAACATTCAGAAAACGAAGATCATGGCATCTGGTCCTATCACTTCATGGGAAATCGATGGGAAAACAGTGGAAACAGTGTCAGACTTTATTTTTCTGGACTCCAAAATCACTACAGATGGTGACTGCAGCCATGAAATTAAAAGACGCTTACTCCTTAGAAGGAAAGTTATGACCAACCTGGATAGCATATTCAAAAGCAGAGACATGACTTTGCCAACAAAGGTCCGTCTAGTCAAGGCTGTGGTTTTTCCTATGGTCATGTATGGATGTGAGAGTTGGACTGTGAAGAAGGCTGAGCGCCGAAGAATTGATGCTTTTGAACTGTGGTGTTGGAGAAGACTCTGGAGAGTCCCTTGGACTGCGAGGAGATCCAACCAGTCCATTCTAAAGGAAATCAGCCTTGGGATTTCTTTGGAAGGCATGATGCTAAAGCTGAAACTCCAGTACTTTGGCCACCTCATCGAAGAGTTGACTCATTGGAAAAGACTCTGATGCTGGGAGGGATTGGGGGCAGGAGGAGAAGGGGACGACAGAGGATGAGATTGCTGGATGGCATCACTGACTCGATGGACGTGAGTCTGAGTGAACTCCGGGAGTTCTTAATGAACAGGGAGGCCTGGCGTGCTGCGATTCATGGAATTGCAAAGAGTCGGATACGACTGAGCGACTGATCTGATCAGATCTGATCTGATCTGAATGAGTCTCCTTGCAATCTCTGCATGTAAATCTTCCCCCGGCCCCCCCATTCTGTCTATTTTAATTATCTTGTGCTACTCTGTAATTATCTGATGTTACTGTGCAAAAAATACCGTTTATTGTTCATTGCTATTGAATATTTCATTGTAAGTGTAGGTACAGGTGGGATAAAATGTAGGTCTATCAGAAATATGTATATGCCTGAAAAACTGTCCTTTGATTCACATCTGCACTTGGGACTATGATATAGTTGTTACCACTAAGACTCACTAGATAGACAGGCTCAAAGCTAAAGTCTCGTATTAGAGTCAGTCAAAAGGGGCTAGAACTGCCTAAGTACTTCAGCAGTATGTTGAGAATGTCAAGAGTACCTTCTTCAAAGACGTATGGCCTCCTCACTAGGAACAGGAAATTTTATCAACATCAACAGTGGCCTCCTTAATGCAGATTTGAAAGCCAGTGAAGAGTTCTTTTGTTTTTTTCAGAGTGCTGCTTATTCTTATTCTGTACAGACTGCTAGTGTTCTTTACTTAAATGAAAGGAACGTGTATTATTGCTTATATCGTGTCTGACTCTTTGTGGCGCCATGGACTGTAGCCTGCCAGGCTCCTCTGTCCATGGCATTTTACAGGCAGAAATACTGGAGTGGGTTGCCATTTTCTACTCTAGAGGATCTTCCTGACCCAGCAGAGATTGAACCCACGTCTCATGTGTGTCTTGCATTGGCTGGCAGATCCTTTATTACTAGTGCCACTTGGGAAGCCCAAGGTATCAAATTGAGAAACAGAAATTGAACATACTGATAGAACACTGGTAGTGTTGTTCTCGTTTAGTTTGCTAAGTTGTGTCCAACTCTTTCATGACCGCATGAACTGTAGCCCTCTAAGCTCCTCTGTCCATGAGATTTCCCAGGCAAGAATACTGGAGTGGGTTGCCATTTCCTTCTCCAGGGGATCTTCCTGATCCAGGGATTGAACCTGCATCTCCTGTGTCTCCTGCATTGGCAGGTGGATTCTTTACCACTGAGCCACCAGGGGAGTCCTTATATGTATGAGCATTACTCTATGAAGCACCATCCTTATCACAACCTTGCATATTTTTTTCGTACTTATTTTTGAGAGTGCCTTGTACATTAAAGATACTGACCTCTCTCTACCCTTTCGGCATGCACACACTTCTTTGCTTCTCTATAATGATTTTAACTTTAAATCAAGTCACAGCTATCAGATTTTTCCTTTATAGTATTTGGTGTTCTTGCCTTAAGGAAATCTGCCTTTGTCTTAAAGTTATTTTGGAAGTCGCTGGATTTTCTAATTTTCTGGTTTTATTTATTTATTTTTTACATGTTTTTGGTTTAAGTGTAAGGGGAAGGAATCACTCCTACCCCCAAAGGCTGTATTCTTATCCTAGATCAGTGTACTGAATAATCCCCTTTTCCCCCAACTCAGTGAAGTATCATCTGTAGCCTGTACTGTGTTGCCATCGGTACATGAGTCTGAATTGAAACTCTTTTTTATCCCCCACTGATTTCTTTCTGTGTTTGTACCAGTTACAGTTGTGAAATAATACATTTTAAAGGCAGTCTAGGTTTGTCATAGTTTTTCTCCCAAGGAGCAAGCATCTTCTAATTTCATGGCTGCTATTAGGATGGTGTCATCTGTATATCTGAGGTTATTGGTATTTCTCCCAGCAATCATGATTTCAGCTTGTGCTTCATTCAGCCTGGCATTTCGCATGATATACTCTGCATATAAGTTAAATAAGCAGGGTCAATGTACAGCCTTGACATACTCCTTTCCTAATTTGGAACCAGTCTGTTGTTCCATGTCCGGTTCTAACTTTTGCTTTTTGACCTGTATACAGGTTTCTCAGGAAGCAGGTAAGATGGTCTGGTATTCCCGTCTCTTGAAGAATTTTCCACAGTTTGTTGTAATCCACATAGTCAAAAGCTTTAGCATAGTTAGTAAAGCAGAAGTAAAATTTTTTCTGGAATTCCCTTGCTTTTTCTATGATCCAGTGGATGTTGGCAATTTGATCTCTAGTTCCTTGCCTTTTCTTTTCTTTTTTTTTTTGTTTCCATTTTTATTTTTTTATTACTCATGTACTACTCAAGACATGGCACATTGTAACATGCAAATGTGAAAGCTGAAGAAGTCCCTCAAACCAATTCTCTTGACAAAGGGGATAATTACAACATAAACCAATTATATCCAGCTTGTATTTCTGAAAGTTTTCAGGTCATGTATTGTTGAAGCCTAGCTTGAAGGGTTTTGAGCATAACCTTGCTAGCATTTGAAATGTGCACCATTGTACAGTAGTGTGAACATTCTTTGGCGTTTTCCTTCTTTGGGATTGGAATGAAAATTGAACTTTTCCAGTCGTGTCCCCGTGCTAAGTTTTCCAAATTTGCCGGTGTATTGAGTACAGGACTTCAGCAGCATAGTCTCTTAGGATACGAAGTAGCTCAGCTGGAATTTCATCGCCTCCACTGGTTTTGTTTGTAGTAATGCTTCCTAAGGCCCACTTCACTTCATACTCCAGGATATCTCACTCTAGGTGAGTGACTACACCATCATGTTTATCTGGGTTATTAAGACCTTGCTTGTAGAGTTCTCCTGTGTATTCTTGCCACCTCTTATTAATATCTTCTGCTCTGTTACGTCCATACCATTTCTGTCCTTTATTGTGTTTATCTTTGCATGAAATTTTCCCTTGGTTTCTCTTATTTTCTCCTTGAAAATTGAATATCTACTATGTGTCAATTTCTAAGGATGCACTGATGAGCAGAACAAATAAAAATTCTACCTCCATGTACTTTTCAGTGAGTTACAACTCCTTGCAACTCCATGCTCTTTGCATGAAGCGAAGAGCAGACTCATTGGAAAAGACCCAGATGCTGGAAAAGATTAGGGGCAAGATGAGAAGCGGGTGACAGAGGATGAGATGGTTGGATGACATCACTGACTGACTAACTCAAACTCATGTCTATTGTGAGAGAGTGAAGCACAGGGAAGCCTGGTGTGCTGCAGGTTATGGAGTTGCAAGCAGTTGTACTTAGCAACAGAGCAGCCATAGCAACCTCCATGTAACTTATTTTAGTGGGAGGAAGACATACAAATAATGTAATGTGTTAGGTGTTGACCTTAAAAACTTTTCTTTAGGAAAAATGTGTTGATTCAGGATCAACAAACTATCGTAACTGGGGATCTGCAACCATGACAAGCCTTATGCAGGTCCCTACAAAGGAAGGAGGAGAGGACTCTTTTATTTATTTGTGTTTTTGCCTGTTCTCAGTCTTCATTGGTGTGCAGGTTTTTTCCTAGTTGCTCTGCGCAGGCTTCTTACTGAGGTGGCTTCTCTTGTTGCTGCAGAGCTCAGGCTCTAGGGCGCCGCAGTCTTCAGTAGTTTCTGCTCCCAGCCTGCAGAACACGGCCCCAGTTGCTGTGGTACATACGTTTAGTTGCTCTGAGACCTGTGGGATCCTCCCGTATCAAGGATCGAACACATGTCTCCATTGGCGGGCAGATTCTTTACCACTCAGCCGCTAGGGAGGACTCTTAAGGAAGTGAAAATAAATTGGGAGTTTTTAGTAAAAGAAGAGCCCATTGGGGGAACTGAGAGGTCAAAATAAGTGACTTTTCTTTGACCGAGTGATAACAGTTTCTCATTGGCTGACCTCTTGCCAGGCAAGAAAAGGACCAGTTCCTCCTACTGGTCTCCACACTCTTATTTTAACTGAGATTTCTGTTTATTAAATTTTATAAAAGCAAATAATTAAAGAGAATTGGGAGAGTATTGGGAATGTTGGAACAAAAGGAATGTTTTATAAATAGAGTGTGTGTGGAATTGTTTTGTTTAGATTTGTGTAAAGAATTTTTAGATGAGGGAATCACTGGGAAATCTGGCTCACTGGAAAAGTCCAGTCTAGTAGAGTGTCAGTAGTTGCTAAGGGAGAGCATGCTTGGCATGTTTCAGAATCCTGCAAGGAGTTCATTGTGGTTGCAGCAGGATATGAAGAGTAACAGAAGATGAGGTTAGAGAGGGAATAGGAGGTACAGAAGATTGGGTTGAACCTGTATGGCCTCACAGACTAATATAAGAAGTTTTGCTTCTTACTGAGTGATCCGAAGAGCATTACAGGGTTTTAAGCAAAGGAATGACATTTGCTGATGTACGTTTTAAAAGGAGGCTGTCAAGAAAGGAGGCAAAGACATTAGCAAAGTTTTGCAACAGTTCAGGCAAGAGATTATGGTAACTTGGATGAGTGGTAGCAGTGAAATCAACTAAAAGTTCTTGGGGGGAAAAAAAAAAGTAGTTAAAATTTGGAAATAAAATGAGAATAGAAGCAATTAGCTTTTCCAAAGGGCTGGATGCAGGACGTGAATTATACCATCCTAACTAATATCTTTTAGGCTTCCCAGGTGGCTCGGTGGTGTAGAATCCACCTGCCAATGCCGGAGATGCAGGAAATGGCAGCTGACTGCCGTATTCTTGCCTGAAAATCCAACGGAGAGAGGAGCCTGGCTGGCTACAATCCATGGGGTCTCAAGGAGTCGGGCACGACTTACTGACTGAGCATGGACACACAACTGATATCTTTATTGCCTGTCTGTTTATCTATGGTTTAAAAATCCTTTATATGTAATAGTAATATTGATTCTCATTTAAATTCAATAATTTTGCTTTGTTGTTTAAAACACTTCAGTGACATTCTGTTGCACTCTGTATAAAATTTATGGTCTTTATCATAGCCAATAAGGTGTGCATTATCTGGAACCTACATATGTGTCAAAACTTAGCTACTATAAATAATTTTTTCTTCAGTTTCTTGAATATATGCCAACTTCTGTGCCTTAGAAGTTTTGCACTTGCTTCTCTTCCTGTTTGGAAGGGTCCCCATCCCCTACCTCACTTTTTGCCTATTTAGCGTACTTACGTATTTTATGTCTCAACTTGTTCCTTAGGCAGGCCCATTTTAAGGTAAATTATTTCCTTGCTTCTCTCTCCCATGCCTTTCTCCTTCTCAGCCATTTGTTTTGTTCCTTTTTGGCATTTCTTGCAGTTATTTCTCTGTTCAGTGTTTTTGTTTTATTTGCTTTGCATTTGTTTGTTTTCTTTTCTTTTCTTTTCTTTGGTATCTCCCTGAGGTAAGAACTGATTCTAACTTGTTTAACTTTGTGTTTCAGTACTAGTCTGGTGTCTGCCCCATAGACTCATTCAGTAAGTACTTCAGGTTGGATTGACTGATTAATGCACAAATGAACAACCAAAATATTTAGTTTATATGCCAGAGTTACCAGCCCTGAACATTACACCTAACTTAGATTTTTATTGGCTTGTTATTTTGCTGCTCTCCTTGTTTAATCAGCCATTGCATATTGCTAATTGTAAGTAATCATACATAATTCTTTATCACTAGAAGAAAGTTTTTCCTTGAAATTCATTTTGTTATTAAAATTAGGCAAATCCTATGTTTCAGAAGATAGCTGTAGTCATTTAGTTACACTGCTTGTTACAATGATGTGTGAAAGCAATGTGAATAGTAGCTTTAAAGATGTTTCCTACCCCCACCCCTTTTGCCCCTTGAAGCCCTTATCTTAAAGGAAGAAAAGGATAAAAGAGAACTTTATGGTGTGAGTTCAGGTTTACTACTGTAAGTATATAAGGAAGGCCCCCTGTTACCATGACAACAAATGGATGAATTTCAAATGGAAAATTTTCAACGTAGGGAACTGATAAAATTGTAGCATCCCTATTCTCTTAGTATAGAATTGCTCTTCGGCAAGTTGTAAAAAAAATTCTGAAATCCCCTACTAAAATTAATAAAATAGTCCTATAATATTGTTTTAAAGTAATTTATTATGAGTTAAAACTATACCAAAACAGTATACTTTCATGGATCTGTCATACAGAAAGTTAAGCATTTAATTTGACATTAAAAATTACTTTTCTAACCTGTACTGTATCTTTGCTTAAATGGTAAATAGTTTAATATATTGGGAGTTTTTGACAATAGAAAATGACCTGCCACTTTATATATTCCTTTGCCTTAAATGCTTTCTAACTCCAGTGGAGGAAGGCTGTTAAGCTTTAAGTGCTCTGTCATATTGGCAGGCTTTTATAGTCGAAGAGAACCGCAGTGAGCAGTGATGATGGAAAACGATGGCAGGTAGACTTAAAACACCATAAAGCACAGACGATTGTGTGTAATGCCTTGAATTGAATCCTTTTCGAATGAAATGATCAGCCATATGTGCCACCCTTATGGACCCCGTAAGAAGAGGAGAAGAAATGTGCCCTAATGCTAACTGTGCATGAAATTGCAGTGTTAGGAGATATTGACCAGATGTTTCAATCTCAACAAATAGCTTGTTATGTGACTGAGTGAAAATATCTTTGCTGCTTTGATCACACACACCTTGAAAGAAGGGGTAATTTAATCGAGGCTGTCGTAGTTCATCACTGTCAATAAACTTTGACTTGACCTTTGCCTCATGTTTTTGATGTTGCTTCTGATAAGCGTTGATGGGCAGATGTTTACTGCCTTGAGGGATTTTTCTTTCTATAACATGTATGCTAGAAATCGTAAAGGAGGAGGATTTTTCTCAATTCTTCTTTTGCTCTTTGGTTATTATTTGGATTGTTTCTCTGTAGATTTTGTAGAATTTCTGCACGAATACATCTGAGTGACATTTTTACCTTTAAAGACCCTCAGTGGTTTTTCTCCAAAAGTCTCTTATTCTCCTCACCTCTCTGTCCCAGTTTTAATTGGCCACAGTTAGCTTCTGTGGTGATTTTTTTTCTTGTTTCATATACTGAATATATATATTTTTTTGTAGTTTGAAGTGATGGATATCTTAGAAAAGCATCATGATTTGCTGACTTTTACGATTGGGAACAGTGAAAGCTAGAGAGATTAAGTTACTTATTCAAGGTTACTCTTTTCAAAGCTGGCTGCATGTCTGAGAACTGATGACACTCTTCCCAGTAAAATTTTCTTTAGTTCACTTTCTTTCTTATATCTAGAGTAGTGATTGAGAGTACACCTTCTAAAATAATCCAGACTGGAACTTGCCACTGACCTGTTTTCCTCATCTGTGAAATTGGAATAGTAAGTATCTATATCGTGCTTGGTAGTTCAGATTAGCTGAGATTACATAAGTAGGTAAAGTATTAGCATATTGTCTAACATAAAGTAAGGGCCCACTAATTTAACCCTCAATTATATTTTTGTTTCTAAAAGGAAGCCTTGCGTGCTGCAGTCCATGGGGTTGCAAAGAGTCGGACATGACTGAGCGACTGAACAACATCGTTCGTTAATTACAGTGCTTTTTAGCTGAAGTTTTTTTTTTTTTTTATTGCAGTTTTTTCTTAGGTTGTCAGAGGAAAGTATTTAGACTATATGGGGAAAATTAAACTGATTTTAGACATCATTTTTAAATTATGGTAGAAAATATAGATAAATAAAATGTCCTTTAAACTAGAGCAGCTGTTGCTACTATCTCCATTACTTTGAAGTTTCTTGGCAATTGTAGGAGATGAAAAATTTTCCTTGACTCTCATAGGGTCCCTGGCTAGGTTTGAAAATCAAACTGACAAAACATACACATTTATTTAATATAAATTGTATGTGACGTGAGAGCTTTCTTAAGGCAATGAAGATCCAAGCAAACAGTTTGACCTGTGTAGGTAGCTTTAATGAAGAAAGGGAAATCTTGCAGAAATACAATAGGTCAGAGAGTGTGAGCAAGTGTTAACTTGAGGAAATGTAGCAAGGTCTTTTTATTAGGAGTCTTCTCATTGTCCCTTTGTCTTTGGAGATAAAGGTGCTCTTTTCCTTCAGATACAGGGAGGGCGCTTCACACATGAAGGTTTTATGACCTGTTTCAGGAGAGGAAAGGGATGGTAAGAGTGATCATTTTCCTGCTTCTGCCTTTTTTTTCAAATTCCTTTAGCCACTATGCCATAACTTGGAGTAGTGTCTTAAACCCCCTCAGTGTATTGGCTACATATATTTACAACATCATTTCACTTTGTAAGGGAATATAACAAGTTCAGGTAATGTCATGGAAATGTTATATTGAATTCTCTTTCTGAAGACTTTTTCTGTAAGATTTTTTTTTTTAACAAATCAAATTTCTCCTTGTAAGACATCTCTATTTTGACCTAAAAGTAAGACTTAATTGTGCATGGCAAGAAAATAAAAGAAAGGTAGGCCTAATTTTTAAAATCTTGGGAGAACATAGAAATAGAGTATAAATTATCTGTTTGGTAGAAATCTTATTTCCCAAAGACCTTTGTTGAATAAAAACCTGAATCCTGTTACAGCACTGTATTCAGGTCCTATGTTATCTTTTTATCATCTGATTTTAGAGTCTTTTGGAAATAAATCTGGGCTACTTATTTTTGATAAGTGAAGAAATTGAGTAACAATTTTCAAATAATATAAATTGTTTAAAAATGTTTTTGAAAATTTAGATGAATAGTTTTGGATCAGTGGTTTTCTTGGTTCATTTGTTGCTGTCCTATAGTGTTCTTACCCTTATGTTTGAAAAGAAAAAGGCATCTACCTTAGCTATATCTGTGTTCTCCCTACACCATTCCTCTTCCCCCTCCGTCCTCTCTGGTGTGGGTGGTCTAATCCCTTTTAAGAATCTAATGAAATTTGTGAATCCTATCTTCTGAAAAATGTATCACAATTTCCTTATATTTCAGAGAGTTCATGGATTCCCTGCTTTCTCTCATGTATACCTTGACCTGATTGAAGCCCATGGACCTCAGATAGGCCACAAATTTCATTAGAAAATAAAATTCAAACTCCTTTCTAATAATCTCAGTATTTAACAATTCACCTTAGAAATAATAGTCTTATTGATACCCATATAATAATTACAATAGTAGTGATTAAAAGAATAGTTAAAATTTTATTCTGTGCCAAAGTTATACTCCATCTTCTGTTAAACCTTTAACCCATACTAATGGTTTATTATTAATGATATCTCCAAATGGACTTATCCAGTTTACATTTATTGTGTGCTTTAGAAAATAGTGTATCTTTAGAATACAATTTTAAAGAGTAGATTATAAGCATTTTGATTCTAAGACCTTTGCTGATTTATCTTCATTTACTACATTTACACAAAATTCCTTTTAGGAATACTGAATTTATTTTTAGTTCTTTAATTTCAGTAGTCTCTGTTTTGCTTCTGAGCCTGTTTGTCATTCTTCTGCTGCTGAAAATTAACTATCCGACCCATACCCACATGTCCCTTATTTCCTACAAATTTCCGTTTGGATTCAAGTTCTTAAATTACCCTTAGGATATCTTCTTTGGTCACTCCCCAAAGCCTAACATACATGCTACTCCTATGTGCTGCAGTCATGTTCTTATTCTCTCTTGCTCACTCGCTCTCACACTTTATATATATAAAAATGGATAGGATCAGAAGAGTAGATTCCAGGCTGGTTAATACTTGGGGATCGGAAAAAGAAAACAAGTCTACTAAAAAGAGAATTGTTTCTTTATCTATTATTTACTACAGTAATGTTCAGCAGGTGTTCATTGATCAGAAATAGTTGTCAAATGAGCTAAATGAAGTTACATTAAAATTTATTTTTATTATATCTCAGTGCATTGTTATTGTCCTCACTAGTACTCTTCAATAGGTACTGCTTTAGGCACTTTACTTTCATTATCTTATTATATTCTCATAATAATTCTACAAGAAATATAATTTTTCATAAAGTATATAATTTATCATCACGTGACTAAATGAACTTACGTAGGTCTGAGTCTAAAGTTTGCTTGTTTGTTTGATTTTTCTAGTAGGCCAAAGTTTCCCAAAATCTCTTCAGAGAAATAGATGTTAACACATATTTAACAACAGAAATTGGAGAAGGCAATGGCACCCCACTCCAGTACTTTTGCCTGGAAAATCCTATTAACGGAGGAGCCTGGTAGGCGGCAGTCCATGGGGTCGCTAAGAGTTGGATATGACTGAGCGACTTCACTTTCACTTTTCACTTTCATGCGTTGGAGAAGGAAATGGAAATCCACTCCAATATTCTTGCCTGGAGAATCCCAGGG
>NW_011494881.1:8293844-8296916 GCF_000754665.1 Bison bison bison
ATATTCTTGCCTGGAGAATCCCAGGGACAGGGGAGCCTGGTGGGCTGCCGTCTATGGGGTCGCACAGAGTCGGACACGACCGAAGTGACTTAGCAGCAACAACAGAAATAACTAAAAACCTATTTGGGGGATAATAGTAGGATTATTGGGAATCAGTTTTTACTAATGGGTTATATACCAGTAGGTGAAAATGAAGCAGCTTTGGCGGGACAGGAGAATAGTATTAGTCATTGAAGAAGAATGGATTCTTGATAATATTTATGAAAATTTTGTTTCACCCTGACTCACTTGGTAGCATAGCAGTCATCTCAGAGAATCAATCCTTTAAGCTTTGTGATATATGCAGTTTTCCTAACCAACTACCTCAATTTGATTTCCTCATCACCCTTTGCAATCTGCTTTGTTGCTGTTATTTCCCAGTTTTGACGTTTAATTTCTAATAGTTGTGCTTTATGGTTTTCTTGAAATGCCTCATTGGGTTTTCTCTTACAAAATTTTTTATCTTTAGGCTTATCTTGCAAGTATTTTAGTATCTAGGTGTTGTTCTTCATCGTTCTTCATGGATTGAATTAAAGTAGCATTATTTTAGAAGTGACTGGTTCTTGAGCATCACTGTCATTTATATTGTCCTAAATATTACATTTAGGTGACAAAGAGAAAATTCATCTGATAGGTGAAGTTAATAGAAATCTTTGCATGTCTTGTTTAAGTCTCTTGATGTGAAGCTTAATATGTCATTTATTCAGCTCCTATTTAAATCCAGTTGTAAATTTCCTCCTCCTGATTTCTTACCTGATGAGATATCATCTCTTATCCTCTCATTTTTGCTAAAAATCCCTCCTGTGCACCCTCTACCTATAGAATGTTGCCTAAATTTCTTAAAGTGGCATTTAATGATCTCACCTAGATATTTGCTCTCATCAGTCTCTTTCCTCACATACTTGTTGTTGTTCATTTGCTCGCTCATGTCCAGCTCTTTGTGACTAACCCCATGAACTGCAGTACTCCAGGCTTCCCTGTCCTTCACCATCTCCCGGAGCTTACTCAGACTCATGTCCATTGAAGCAGTGATGCCATCCAACCATCTCGTCCTCTGTTGTCTCCTTCTCCTCCTGCCTTCAATCTTTTCCAGCATCAAGGTCTTTTCCAATGAGTCGGCTCTTCGTATCAGGTAGCCAAAGTATTGGAGCTTCAGCTTCAGCATCAGTCTTTCCAATGATATTCAACACTGATTTCCTTTAGGATTGACTGGTTTGATCTTCTTGCTGTCCAAGGGACTCTCAAGAGTCTTCTCCAACAACACAGTTCAAAATCATCAATTCTTCGGCACTCAGCCTTCTTTATGGTCCAACTCTCACATCCGTAACTGACTACTGGAAAAATCATAGCTTTGAGTAGACGGACCTTTGTTGGCAAAATAATGTCTCTACTTTTTAATATGCTTTTTAATAGCTTTTCTTCCAAGGAGCCAAGTGTCGTAATTTCATGATTGCAGTCACCATCTGCAGTGATTTGGGAGCCTAAGAAAATAAAGGCTGTCACTGTTTGCATTGTTTCCCCATCTATTTGCCATGAAGTGATGGCACCAGAGGCCATGATCTGAATGTTGAGCTTTAAGCCAACTTTTTCACTCTCCCCTTTCACCTTCATCAAGAAGCTCTTTAGTTCCTCTTCTCTTTCTGCCATAAGGGTGGTGTCATCTCCGTATCTGATATGCAGATGACATAACCTCAGATATGCAGATAACACCATCCTCACACATAATGCTCTGTAATTATATTTCTAATTGACAAATGTTTATTTTCCTTTATTTCTCTTTCTCATTATTTTTATTAACACCATTCTTATTTCTCAAACTGTGTGCAAGGTCTCATCTGTGTGGACACAGTTTGGTTCCACAGTATATTTTAAATTTTCTAGGGAAACAGTTATATCTATTAGACATAGTACAAACCACTTGCTTCAGATACTTCCATTTTAAAATTGGATTGCAATCTTTCTTTTGGTGGTGTCATAAACTTTGTAAAATTGGGTTTCTGTGATTGGGAAAAAAAAAAAAGCACTGCTCAAAAATCACTGTGAGACAGGAAATGAGTGTGGTGGTTACCACTCTGATTCCAAGGTTTGAGAATTTTGTAGTGCTCAACAGGGACTGAATTATTATGAAATAAATACTATATTGTTTAGAACTAACTACTTAATAAATAAAACTTCTTTTTCCTAACACAGTAAAGGAGGCATGTGCTCTATGCTTCTGTTTTCTTTCCAGTTTATAGCTATTTTTGAAAATTATACCTATCCTTCAGACTAGTTGATCATGTCACCACTCATCCCTGGGAGGCTCTTCTGATCCTCTCAGCTGCAATTAATCTCTCTCCTGGGTGTTTCCTGGTAACATGGTATCTTTACTATTGCTTTCAAAATTGTATTCAACTAATTCATGTGTTTATTTAAAGTTAACAGTGATGACTTTCTGGTTCTCCTGTTAGGTGTAGTTACTTACAGTATAGTAAGAGCTATTTCATATCATTTCCAGAACTAAAGTGCATGTTTTTTAAGCCTATTTCTAATTCTTAAAGCATCCTTATAAGATCACAGGTTATATTATCCACATTTTGTATGTGAAGACATTGGAATTTAAATCACTGTTAATTTCTGTCACACTGCCTACCTCCTAACCTTTGACTGTTCTAGTTACTTCTCCTTTTCCTATTGATAGAACCAGCTTTTTGATATATCCTTAAAAATTCTATTGAGTTTTTTGTTTGTTTTTATTTATTTGTTCATGGCTGTGCTGGGTCTTCAGGGCTGCCCACACGCTTTCTCTGATTGCAGAGAGTGGGGCGCTCTTGAGTTGCCGTGTGCGGGCTTCTCACTGCCATGTCTCCTCTTGTTGGGGTGTATGGCTCTAGGGCAAGCAAGCTTAAGTACTTGTGGCAGGCAGCCTCATTAGTTGCTGCACATGGGTTTAGTTGCCCCGCAATGTGTGAAATCTTTCAGGACCAGGGATTGAACCCATGTCCCTTGCACTGGCAGGGAGATTCTTAACCATTGGACCGCCAGGGAAATCCT
>NW_011494881.1:8297016-8313670 GCF_000754665.1 Bison bison bison
GGACCAGGGATTGAACTTGTGTCCCTTGCACTGGCAGGTAGATTCTTAACCATTGGACCGCCAGGGAAATCCTCATATTGAGATTTTGATTAGGATTTGCAATGGCTCTCTGAATCTATTAATGGAGAATTGTTTTTCTAACAAGTATTGAGTTTTGGGGAATTCCATGGCAGTCCAGTGGTAAGACTCAACACTTTCACTGCTGAGTGACCAGATTCAGTCTATTGGTTAGGAAACTAAGGCCCCACAAACCGCACAGCATGGCCAAAAATGTGTGTGTGTGTGTACATATTTTTTCCTAATCCATACACATATTATATAGCAGTCTATTTATATAGGTATTTTTCCCCTTTAGCAAACATATATAGTGTTCTCTGTACAGATTTTGCACGTTTTCTTAAATTTATCCCAGTATGTTTCATTTTTTTATATTATTGTAGATTACATTGTTTTCTTAATTTTAAATTTCAGCTGTTCCTTGGTAGTATATAGAATCACATTAGATTTTTTTTTTTTTTAATAATGATCTTGACTCCCAAGTCAGGCTTCTCCAAGCCAGGCTTCAACAGTATGTGAACCGTGAACTTCCACATATTCAACCTGGATTTAGAAATGGCAGAGAAATCAGAGATCAAATTGCCAATATCCACTGGATCATTGAAAAAGTAAGAGTTCCAGAAAGACATCTACTTCTGCTTTATTGACTACACCAAATCCTTTGACTGTGTGGATCACAACAAACTGTAGAAAATTCTTAAAGAGATGGGAATACTAGACCACCTGACCTGCCTCTTGAGAGGCAGGCCAAGAAGCAACAGTTAGAACTGGACGTGGAACAACAGACTGGTTCCAAATCGGGAAAGGAGTATGTCAAGGCTGTATATTGTCACCCTGCTTATTTAACTTATAGGCAGAATACTTAATGAGAATGCTGGGCTGGATGAAACACAAGCTGGAATCAAGATTGCCAGGAGAAATATCAATAACCTCAGATATGCACATGACACCACCCTTATGACAGAAAGTGAAAAAGAACTAAAAAGCCTTTTGATGAAAGTGAAAGAGGAGAGTGAAAAAGTTGGCTTAAAAATCAAGATTGAAAAAATGAAGATCATGTCATCGGGTCCTATCACTTCATAGCAAATAGATGGGGAAACTGGAAACAGTGAGAAATTTTATTTTCTTGATTTCCAAAATCACTGCAGATGGTGACTGCAGCCATGAAATTAAGAGACCCTTGCTCCTTGGAAGAAAAGCTATGACTAATCTAGACAGCATATTAAAAAGCAGAGACGTTACTTTGCCAACAAAGGGTCCATCTAGTCAAAGCTATGGTTTTTCCAGTAGTCACGTATGGATGTGAGAGTTGGACTGTAAAGAAAGCTGAGTGCTGAAAATTGATGCTTTTGAACTGTGGTGTTGGAGAAGACTCTTGAGAGTCCCTTGGACATCAAGGAGATCAAACCAGTCAATCCTAAAGGAAATCAGTCCTAAATATTCACTGGAAGGACTGATGCTGAAGCTGAAACTCCAATACTTTGGTCACATGATGTGAAGAACTGACATTTGAAGAGACCCTGATCCTGGGAAAGATTGAAGGTGGGAGGAAAAGGGGACAACAGAGGATGAAATGGTTGGATTCCATCACCAATTCAATGGGCATGAGTTTGAGTAAGCTCTGGGAGTTGGTGATGGACAGGGAAGCCTGGCGTGCTGCAGTCCATGGTGTTGCAAGGAGTCGTACACGACTGAATGACTGGACTGAACTGACTCCTGAGACCTTGATAAAGTCACTTTTTAATCCTAAAGCATTTATATGAGATTCTTTGTGATCTCAGATATTCCTTAAACATGCACAGATTGGTCCCCAGCCAAAGTCTCAGTAATTACTCTACATGGATTTCAGCTCATTCCTCTTTGAAACTCTTTTGCAAAATTTCTAGTCACTTGACTCTCCTTGAGCCTCTGTCTGCTCATTTCAGTGAGAATGCCAGGTTGTGTTTGTCTTCTTCCTCCCTGCACCGTAGTCTGTAAATTGTTTACTGGCAGAGAGACTGCATGATGTCAGGGCTTGCCTTGAGTCTTTTCTATCAAAGATTGCAGTGCAGCTCTTCCTGTTGGCCACTGTTTTAAAATTGTATAGTTTTCCCCTTTTGATTTTCTTTTTATTTAATTATAGCACAAGGGTAATTCTGAACCGTGCTTCTCCCTCAGAGCTAGATTGGAAATTAAAGATACGTGTTTAATGATGTACTGTACTTACAGGAACAAAAAATGGGGGCAGTTTATTTTGCCTTTAAAAAAGCAGTAATGATTGAATCAAGTTATGACTGAAGGTTGAATCTCTTGTAGAAACACTGAGAATGTAATGATTTTGACTTTGTTTTAGGAACTGTTATTTTCATCATTTTATTCTCTAGTATACATGTATTAAATGTTTAAGAATTGATTTTTTAATCTTTTCCAACTTCCTTGATTATAACATCTTGACTTATTCAGGTAGTTTACTAAATACTTTCTAGCAGTGAGCATGGCTTCTGTTTCTTTTATGTGTCTACTTTGGCTTACTAAACTCTCATTTTAGATTGGCTAACTTCTAAGTGGAAATAACTGATCCAAGAGTAAAGTTCTTTTCTTTGTCAGTATGCTGATATCAGATATTACCAGAATATTAGCCAGTTGCTTATGATGAAATATTCAATAGTGGAA
The DNA here is from genome assembly GCF_000754665.1 of Bison bison bison. Lineage (NCBI taxonomy): Eukaryota > Metazoa > Chordata > Mammalia > Artiodactyla > Bovidae > Bison > Bison bison. The sequence continues at coordinate 8,299,726 of NW_011494881.1, forward strand.
TTATAACCTGCTGAATAGTTCTATTATTTGTTCATTCTTTTTGTTTTGAAGGTTAAAGTAATATTGATTTGTAATAGAAAAATTTCAATTTATTTAAATTCTGATTAGGGAAGAAGTATAAATCAGATTTAACCTCCATAGTGAAGTGATATAGCCCTTTTTTTCAGACTAGTTTTTAACATATGAAATTTGATTATAATTGTGATTACTGTCATTGATGTTTTAATGACATTTTAAGTTATTTAAATGATCATAGTAAAATTTGCTATTGACTTTCCCTTTTTTATCTCACTACCTAAAGCAAACATGGTTGATCATTCATTCATGCTTCTACATGAGTAAAAGTAAATTATTAAAAAAACCCCACAGGTATTTTCTGTTGTTAAATTTATAATTTACCTAAGAGTGGTTTAAAATCTATTAGGTATGGCTATTGATGCATTTTAAGATATTAAAATGCTTCATGAGGTTGACTTATTTTAATAAATTGATATCATCAAAGTTTGAATAAGTTAATTTTAAATTATTATTTTTAAATTTAATGACTGATTTAGTCATAATATCTTTGTCCCTTCCTTTAAGTTCGAAAATTTTCTAACTTACAGAAAAATATTTGTTGTTCAGTCACTAAGTCATATTCAGCTCTTTGCAACCTCATGGACTGTTGCATCCCAGGCTCCCCTGTCCTTCACTGTCTCCCAGAGTTTTCTCAAATTCATGTCCATTGAGTCAGTGATGCTATGTAACCATCTCATCCTCTGCTGCACCCTTCTCCTTTTGCCTTCAGTCTTTCCCAGCATCAGGGTCTTTTCCAGTAAGTCAACTCTTCACATCAGGTGGCCAAAGTATCAACTTTCAGCTTCAGCATCAGCATCAGTCTTTCCAATGAATATTCACCATTGATTTCCTTTAGGATTGACTGGTTTGATCTCCTTGCAGTCCACAGGCCTCTCAAGAGTCTTCTCCAGCAGGACAGTTTGAAAGCACCGAATCTTTGGCACTCAGCCTTCTTCATAGTCCAGCTCTCACACACGCACATGACTCCTCAAAAAACCATAGCTTTGACTGTTTGGACCTTTGTTAACAAAGTGATGTCTCTGTTTTTTAATATGCTGTCTTGGTTTTTCACAAAAAAGTATAAAGAGAAGTAAAAGGAATTTCTTTGTACCTATTATATAGATATAACAACTTTTAGCATTTTAGCTTTCACTTTCTCTTTTTTTACATAAATATATATTTTTTTTCTGAGCCATTATTTATTCTCTACTTCAGAAATTTAGAATTTATACAATACTGTTTTCTGATATATTATACATATTCCAATTTCAGTGATTATTCTAATAATTTTATAGCTGTTTGATTTTATTCTCAATCCAACGTCCAGTAAGGATTACACACTGCATTTAAATATTTGTTGTATTTCAAATACTTTTGCTTGTCTTTTTTTTTTTTTAATTTTTATATTCCATTGATTGAATTTATTATATTTTATTAAACCAGCCTTCTGTGGAGGGACATTTTTTCCCCAATAATTTTTCATAACAAATAATGTCTCAAAGAATACTTAGGCATATGTTGTTTTGTATTTGTGGACATGTATCCTCATGGCATCTTGTCCCATCACTTCATGGGAAATAGATGGGGAAACAGTGGCAGACTTTATTTTTTGGGGCTCCAAAATCACTGCAGATGGTGACTGCAGCCATGAAATTAAAAGACGCTTACTCCTTGGAAGGAAAGTCATGACCAACCTAGACAGCACATTCAAAAGCAGAGACATTACTTTGCCAACAAAGATCCGTCTAGTCAAGGCTATGGTTTTTCCAGTGGTCATGTATGGATGTGAGAGTTGGACTGTGAAGAAAGCTGAGCGCCGAAGAATTGATGCTTCTGAACTGTGGTGTTGGAGAAGACTCTTGAGAGTCCCTTGGACTGCAAGGAGATCCAACCAGTCCATTCTGAAGGAGATCAGCCCTGGGATTTCTTTGGAAGGAATGATGCTAAAGCTGAAACGCCAGTACTTTGGCCACCTCATGCAAAGAGTTGACTCATTGGAAAAGACTCTGATACTGGGAGGGATGGTGGGCTGGAGGAGAAGGGGACGACAGAGGATGAGATGGCTGGATGGCATCACCGACTCGATGGACATGAGTCTGAGTGAACTCCAGGAGTTGGTGATGGACAGGGAGGCCTGGTGTGCTGCAATTCATGGGGTTGCAAAGAGTCGGACACGACTGAGTGACTGAACTGAACTGAACTGATCTTCAGGATAAATCCCTATATGTAGAATTAGACTGCGAAATCATTAGACAGTTAGTGTATCTTTATCTTACAGATTTCTCTTCTTTATCTTTTTTTACTTTCTTCATCCGTTTTACACTAAATATATTGATACATGCATTTCTTTTCTCCTCCAAATATTTGGGAATATGGTATGATTTTGACATCTTGACTTTGTATATTGAGTAGTTAGCTAAAAAGTTGTAGAAACAAAATAAATGTGTACAGTAACAAAATGACTGTTGTAACTAATACAAGTGTTAAACACCTCAGGAGTTGTAGCCTAATTGGAAAAGATAACAAGTCAAGAGAAAGTATTCATTTTAAAAGACATTGTCATTAATTTATAGCAAATAAAGTTTATGAGACTAATGAATTAGAATTTGTAATACTCTTTAGTTCTGAATAAGTAAGTTGTCTTTAAAGCAACTTACTAGGCCTGAACATAGTTTAGCATTTATATTTGTGTATATATATACATGTATACACACACATATATGAATTACATATATAATAGAGACACCAACAGCTATACATCATTTACTGTATGCTGTGTACCTTGTCCAACAATACATATACATTAAATTACTTAGTTTAATCTCCAGCAACCTTATGAGATATAATTGCCACTTATAGATGAGGACAGTGAAGCATAGAAATATTAAGTGATATGCTATTACTTATTCAGCTAATTTGGAGAAGGCAATGGCACCCCACTCCAGTACTTTTGCCTGGAAAATCCCATAGAAGGAGGAGCCTGGTAGGCTTCAGCCCATGGGGTCGCGAAGAGTCAGACACGACTGAGCGACTTCACTTTCACTTTTCACTTTCATACATTGGAGAAGGAAATGACAGCCTACTCCAGTGTTCTTGCCTGGAGAATCCCAGGGACGGCAGAGCCTGGTGGGCTAATTAGTGGCAAAGGCAAGATTTGAACCCACATGGTATTTATTATAGATTCTGGACTTTAATGACAATGCTTCACTACTTATATTGGACTTGGTATTATTTTTCTGTATTAAGACTAATTAGTAACCTAACATTCTATATGACTTTGATTCTGAGTTCTTAATCAATTGCACTGCTCTGTTTCTTTCCTTGAAAGAAGTATATTAAGATTTTCTCTAGTTGTTATATCAAATTTGTTATCATAAATGGTGATACAAGAATAGAATTCTGTTCATAACAGCAACAGCTGCTCACAAAGAAACCATTTTATGCCACCACCCATGGCAGAATACTGAACTATGTGTTCTATTTTTCTGACCCATTAAAATTATTTACGTTTCCATTTTTCAGTGGATGATTCAACAGCCACACAAAGCAGCAACATTTTTTGGATGCATTGGGATAGATAAATTTGGGGAGATCCTGAAGAAAAAAGCTGCTGAAGCTCATGTGGATGCTCATTACTATGAACAGAATGAGCAGCCAACAGGAACTTGTGCTGCATGCATCACTGGTGGCAACAGGTCAGTGTTCTCTGAAGGCGAGCTCTGTACCAATTGACTGTTTAAGCGCCGGTAAAATCTGAGTTCAAATCTGAGTTTGGAATTTAGACTTCGTGTTTATAATGGTTTTAATACTTAATAAACCCTTCTTCCTTATATCACTTTTCCTTAGTTTTTTTTTTTTTCCTTTCTCGAACCTGCTATTGTCTCCATGAAATATAATGAAATGGAAATTTGGAGATCATGTGTTCTTGCCTGTGCTTTTTATGTGTGTGTGTGTTAGTTGCTCAGTTGTGTCCGACTCTTTGAGACCCCATGGACTATAGCCCACCAGGCGCCTCTGTCCATGGAATTCTCCAGGCAATTATACTAGAGTGGGTTGCCATTCCCTTCTCCAGGGAATCTGCCTGACCCAGGAATTTAACCGGGTCTCCTGCATTGCAGTCAGATTCTTTACCAGCTGAGCCACCAGAGAATTAGAGTTAAAAATGAAGCACGTTTTATTCAATGTTTTATAGCTAGGTTCTTGCCAAACTGACATTAAGAAGAATGTCCTTTTCAACATATCCTGAGATTGAAATGTTAAAATATTTGTGCATATATATTTTAATATATATATAAAATATTTTTATGTATTTTATCATGTATAAAATATTACATTATATGCAGTCTCTTATGGATTACATCATCTAAGGCAGTTCTGGCAAATAGTTATCTGTCCATACTAAACAACTTCAGTCATGGGTAGTGTACTACTCAAAAAACAAGCCATTACATTTCTAAACAGCTTTGCTTATCAGAAGATTTTTCTTTCTATTAACTTGAATGCTGTCTGTCAGAGCCTGCCAGGCATTGATTCTTTCTGTGCCTTTTGCAGTTATATCATGGTGTATCTTCTGTACCTTCATGCTTTGCTAACTGAACATTACCATGTTGCTTATCAGCACAAGCTTTTTTCCTCCATTGGAAAAGAAAAAAATGATTTTTTTTGTTATTGTTAGAATCCACAAAGATGATCTCTTTTAAAATAACAATTCACTCGATACTTCACATACCTTATAGCTAGAAATGCAGTATGTCCTCCCCCATTTTTTGTCTCCTTTTTCTTCTTTCTTGCCTCTTGTCTTCTTTTCCTTATTTCCTACCTTATCTCTCCTCCCCTTGCTCCATTCCCTCTTTTTACCTCATTTATTTTTGCACACTTTTGACTTCGCAAACATATGTTAAAAACTCGACGATATTCTACACAGTAGTCATGAAATAGCTAAAATAAAACTTTCAGAAATAGTTATGGTACCAAAGCCATTTTAAAAAATAAAGTTACAGGAAAGTAGTAAAGTTCTCCTGCCAACAAAAAATAGTATTTGTAATAAATAAAACCATCAATTGTTGAGATATTGAGATATACTTAATTAGACCTTTCCTCTTTTCAGTTTTTCTAAAATTACGTTTAGTAGGCAGGTGCAGAGATTTCCTGTTAGTGAGAAATGGATCAGCTTTTGCCTGTTTTACCACTCAAGCTACAGTAAAATTGCTAAATTGTTTTTATATGTTGTTATTTTAAAGAGCATTTGTGATAATACAAGGTTTTCCAGATGTCAGCAGCTTAATTTATATACTCATATGAATTGCATTGTCAGTATTATTTAGGTAATATTGGAAGTCAGAAACTGAGGGAAACGTTTGCTATCTAACTCATTTTCCAAATTGTAGAACTTAATAAATTTGGATAAACTTTTAAATAGAGCTAGAAACTCTTACTTCTACTATCCCAAACTCAGATTAAGGCAGTATTTTTCTTACCCGGGTTCTTTTTCTCCAAACTCTGAACCAGATACACTTGGATAGTAAGAATACGTGTATTTTCTTTTGGAGGACTAGTTTTCTATTGAAGAGTAGTTTTATTATCAGAATAGAATTCAGTAGCTCATACTAAAAGTATTTGCTTTTATTTAGTAAGCATTTTATGCCAAAATTTTGCAGGAGTCATGATTTCTAAAATATATTTTATAGATTGAGTGGTTATTCTTAATTTATAATATAGTTATTTTGTATATGCATGTATTGATGCACATCATGCTTATTTTCATTAATCCAATTGAACATAAACAGAATGTATCCTTCAGTTAGTCACTCAGTTGGCATATGGGTGAGTAGAAATATGTTTTTGAAGATAATTGATTTTTTCAAAAGAGAATCTAACCATGTTATCAAAATCTTAAGTGATGATGTATTTGTGGGTTTCTTTTTGTTTTTTTAATCACAACTGTTACCAAAAAAAGTTGGAAAAATTGGCAAGTTATTTTTTCTTATTTCTGGATCAGTAGGAAAAGGAAAAGTATTTTTGTTTGTAATGTAAACAATTATTGTGTTTAATTGTTGGACAATAATAAAAAGTTGTATGTGATACTTGGCAGCAAAATTTTAAGTGTAGTATTGTGGTTAGATTTTTCAGCTTCAAAACTGGACCAGCACAGGGTGTTTTCAACTATAAAAAGTAATTTAAATCTATTATAGTGCATAAAATGTAATGAATTGCAAATTAATTTCTCATAGTAAATACGGTCTACATATATATGTGTGTTTTACAAAATTAATCTCATGCTTGGCTTTTAAAGCATTAAATATCAATGGATATTCTGTTGATACTTGAAAACTGAAGGTTTTCGTTGCATATGTATTTTTTCTGTATAACTATATAGTAGCTATTTCTTACCTGCGTTTTGAACTATTAAAATGTAGAGGGTAGATAATTTTATCATTTTAGTATCAAAAGGAAGCTTAAATGCTAGTTTCTCGAAATACCAGATATTTAGATTAATGTCTGTGTTTTTATCAAGGTACCAAGATGTCTTACAAAATTTTTAAAACAAAATTAACATTACTTTAGTAAAATCAATATACAGCAGTTTGAAGAATTAAGAATTAAAATGAAAGTCATAGTGAAGTATTTCAGACAGAGAAGGAGATATATCACATGACATCCCTTACATGTGCAATCTAAAAAGAAATGATACAAGTGAACTTACTTACAAAACAGAAAAAGACTCACAGACTTACAAAATGAACTCATGGTTGCGGGGTGGAGGGGGGCGTTCCATGGGATAGTCCAGGAATAGTTAAGGACTTTGGAAAGGTCCTGTATATACTGCTATATTTAAAATGGATGATTAACACAAACCTATTGTATAGCACATGAAACTGTGCTCAATGTTATGTGTCAGGCTGGATGGGAGGGGGTTTTGGAGGAGAATGGATACATGTGTATGTGTGGCAGAGTCCCTTCTCTGTTCACCTCTAACTGTCCCAGTTGTTAATTGGCTATACTTCAATACAAAATGTTTTTGGTGTTAAATTAAAAAAGAATTAAAATGAAAACAAAAGTTTCAAAAATAGTTAACTGTATAATTAACTATTATAATTAAGTAAATAAGTAATAAGACTGTAAGTAAAAGCCTATTTACATTTTGTTGTTTTAGATCACTTGTAGCTAATCTTGCTGCTGCCAACTGTTACAAAAAGGAAAAACATCTTGATATGGAGAAAAACTGGATGTTGGTAGACAAAGCAAGAGTTTATTATATAGCAGTAAGTATTTGACTAATTCAAATTTCTGGTACATATTTTTACTATAAATTATAGTTGTTTGTTGATGTACATTTAAAAATAATTGTCTCATCCTGCAAATTATATACCCATCTCAAAGCATATTTTGGGCTCACTATTAAAAATTAAGAACAGAAATATGATCATTCTGTGGTAACATAATCTGAATTATTTACCTTTAAGTGTACCTCCTTTTGGATACATTACATATAGATGTTTTTAACCAAGTGTCAAATTCTGTATTAAATGTTAAGGAAGTAATTCTGGAAATTAGCCTGTTATATTTATAGGCTGCATATGAATGATGCATGCGTTGTGTGGGAAAATGTTAGTAATATAATTGTTCACTGCAAACAGTTAGAGCTTATTTGCCTAAAAAATCTTAATTAGTATTTATTCCATAGTAATTACCATGACACCTTTTAATTTAATATTTCAGAGACATTGATCATGACAAATCTGTTAAATATCAGAATAAGGGCAGCATGTAATTTCAATTATTAAGTCTTCTGACATAAAAATAATTGGTTAAGAATTCATTTATAAAATAAGACTGTAATACAAATTCTCCTGAATTAATCACCCTGTGAAAATCTTGTTTTTATTTAATATGAGTTAAATGTGACTGATGAAAAATAAGTAGATACCCCTGAAAAATTATAAGTACTTCATATGCATATATGGTTTTGATATAACAGCTGCTGCCATTTACTACCTGAGCTGTGAAACAGCTGGTAAGATGTGTAAAAAATTGATTATCCAGTAAGAACATGTTTATTGAAAATATAATTATTTCTTTCAGTCTAGTGTTAATGTCTCCTACAGCATGTTTATGTGCTCTGCTGTAGGCTTTACAAGGTTGGTATTGATTCTTCTGTATAGCAAATCCTGTCCCTTTTATAGCTGTCAAGTAAATGCTTACATTGAGAGGATTATATAGAGGAAAGTCACATTATGTCTTCTGCTAGTATGTAAGAAAAACATCTCAAAATTTAAAAAATTTTCTGTGTTATCTTCTGTTTTGTTTTATTTCTCAAAATTGTCTCATTTTTTCATTAATGTCTTGGTAGCAAGTGTTTGTAGTGTAGCTGTAAGGGGGTCTATGCATTATCTTAAACCATCTTGTATTTGAAAGTCAAAGAGCACATGGTTTAAAGTTTGTTGTTATTTATGCTATATTTTCTGACTGAAATTTGGCAATATATAATGATACAAAAATATTCTTACCCTGACAGTTAAAATTCTTGGTATGTCAATATATTAATTGGACCTCAAGTTATGAGCTAACTTGGAAACAACTCATAATTTTAATGATTATGCACATATAACACATCTAGCCAATTTTGCATGAATGAAATTTTTGTAGCAGTATAGACCCATTTGCAACCAACAAATAATTGTAGCAATTATACACTAGCCAGCTTTGGGTAGATGGAATTTTTTTAGTAGTGTTAACTAGTTATTCGAGTACAGTTTTTTTTTTTTTCAAGTACAGTTTTTTATAAAGTGTAGAGTGATCAGTTTTGGTCAAAATAATACAATTGAATTACTTTTGAGACTTGTGTGGTGTATTCAGCCAGAAACAAGTATCAAAACAGATTGCAGTTGATTCATCTGTTTGTAGCTGTTATCTCTTAGTTTCTGTGTCAGCAATTTCATAAAAGAATGCTCTTTCACACTGCCAGGTAAATCTATAGTTTGTTCAGAGTTGGCTATTTAAATAGTTCTGGAAATAGTAGATTCACACCGGATACTTAGAATGCTATATATTCTTGGTGAACATTCAACAAATATTCTGCTTAACAACTAAGAAGATAATTATTATTCATTAAAATCTGTGATATTTCTTCAGAAATGTAATGTTATTTCTACAGACTTTCAGCTGTTCTTTTAAATATTTAATTTCCTTTGTGTTCAGAGTATCCGGTCTAGTCTTAGAAAACTGCAAATTTAGATTGAGTTGATAGATATATCTGTACTTATTTCAAGAAATCAAATGGGCTTTCTAACACTTTCAGGTTCTAAAGGGGTTTGTAGTCATCTCACATCATCATCGTAAACTTTGGAGGTTCAACAAGTTGAAATTGTGGGAGCTCTTTTAAATACAAAAGGTTTTTGATCTAAAGAAGTGGTTCAGTATATCCAGCATATTTCCATAAGTAAAATGTCTGTCTGCATTATACAAAATAATCTAAATCTACATACTTGACTTTTTCCTCACTTTTCCATGAATTATTAATGGTCAGAAGCATTAAGAAAATTTAAAACTTTTCATCATTTTCTCTGTCACATAATGCATTGAATCTATAATTGAAAGCAAAAACTTGTCTTATAAAAAATTGAAGTATAGAATATGCATACACCAGTATTCTCTTTTGGTGTAAACTGTCCCACTTATGGTATATAAACTCAAATTTTCCATGTTTAAACCAAATTCTTAGTAGATATTTAGGAATTCTTGGTTATATTAGTAGCTAATTGATTTTTTAAAACATAAACCTTAGTTGCTCTTTACCTTAGAATCAGATTGACATGTCTGTTTATTGAAAGAAATATTGTTACAGTCGCCCTCTAAGACTGTGATATTTAGGAAAGGTTTATGAAAAAGATGAGGTTGGAGCCATTAATTTTGTAAACCATGTGTTTTCTTTTTAAGCAATATTAATGTGCTGTGAAAAGTCAGCAAATTAGTGCTTTATTTCATCTTCCTTCTTGGTTTTTTATAATTATTTTTATATTTTAAATATTTAAAAATTTACATTTTGTTCTATAACCATAATTGTTACAGACTTGTTCTGTGTTTAAATGATCTAAGTGATTACCATCCATTTCTTTACTCCATTTACCTCATTCCTTTATTGTTTACTTTGACTGTCCCTCAATTGGCTGCATTATTTAACATTTCCCAACCAATGAAAGACTAAGAACTCTCTTCTTGAGCTTATTTTCATGTTGTTTTTATATGTGAATGACACCTTGTTTGGTGTAATATTTCATGAAACAAAGTGCCTTGTGGACATTTCTTCATTGTCCCTTAACACTTCTTATGGGAAGTGTAAGGTCAGGTTGGTTTTTATTTCTGTTCTTTACTATTACTTTCTTTTTTTCTGTTTACTTTGAATTTCATTTGCCACTCATTTACTCCTCTTCCTTCATTCTGTTCCACCCCGCTTCCAGCTTTGGAAGAATAATTTATTGGAGACTTTTCTCTTCTACTATAGACATTTAGTGCTGTAAAATTCTCTCAAAGCATTCATTTGACTGTCTCTCACAAGTCTTGATATGTTTACATTTTCATTTAGTTTGTAATACTTTCTACTTTCTCTTTGGCTTTTGTATATGACTCATGGATTATTTAGAAATGTGTTGTTTTTTCCCTAAATATAGAGATTTTCCAAGGATCTTCCTCCTACTACCATTATGCGTTTTTGTATTCCTCCTTGCAATTCTGATTTCTCTTCATATATTTTGAAACTCTTTTATTAGGGGCATAAATGGATGTGGTTGATTATTTGACTCATTTATCATTTTGAAATATTTATCTCTCATAATATACTTTGTCCTCAGTTCTACTCTGTCTGATATTAGTATAACCAATATAACTTTCTTTTGACTGTTGATATTATGGTATATCTTTTCCCACTCTTTTACTTGTAACTTATTTGTCTCTTTAAAGGGGATCTCTTATAGGCAACATGCTACTGAGTCTTATTTTTTGTCCATCCTAACAAGGTCTACTTTTTGATTGGAATGCTTATACCATTCCCATTTAATATAATTACTGATATGGTTAGATTTGAGTTTTTCATCTTGATATTTGTCCCATCTGTTCTTTAATGTCTGTTTTCTCTTTTCTCCTGTTTTTTGGGTTAATCTAGTATTTTTATCTCCATTGTTGGTTTAATATCTCTAACTTTCTCTTGTTGTTATTTTAGCAATTGATTCAGATGTTATATATATTTAAAACATTGTAATCTGCCTTCAGATAATGCTGTATGGCATCACACATGGTATAAGAACCTTGCAGTAGTACACTTCAGTTTCATCCTTCCTAGTCTTCGTGCTATTACTGTAACACATTTTATTTTCTAATTTTGTGTTTATTTTTGAAAACAGCTTTATTAATACATTATTTGCTTACCATACACAGCCATATTATAGTTTTACATGTGATAAACACTATAACATATTTGTTGAAATCATCAAATATCTTTTAAAGTGATTTAAATAATAAATGTATATATGTTTGTTTAATTACCATTTCTAGAGCTCTTCATTTCTTTTGTTTAGAATCAGATTTCCACCTGGTATGATTTTCCTTCTGACTGAAAACCATTTTTTAGCATTACATGTGTTTTGGTCTGTTGATGATGGATTCGTTCTGTTTTCTTATGCTTGAAAAGTCTTTATTTCACCTTCATTTTAAAAGAAACTTTTGCCAGGTATGTAATTCTAGTTTGACAGGTTTTTGTCTTTTAGTACTCTGAAAATGGTGCTGTACTGTCTTGTCACTTGCGCTATTTAGATGAGAAATCTGATATTCTAAAATTTGATTCTCTGGATGTCACATGCCACACACCCCTGATTCTGTCTCTTCTTAGAGATTTCCTGTTTATTGTTGATTTTGATCAGTTGATTATTGTGCTTCAGTTTTTAGTTTTAGTTTTCTTTTCATGTTTATTGTGCTTGGGGATTAACTTCTTAGAGCTGTGGATTTATGGTTTTTATTACGTTTGAAATGTTTTCAGCCATTATTTCTTTAAATATGTTCTTTGCCTCAACATCCATCACCTCCTACTGGGTCTCGGAGTACTTCTGTATTAGGACACTTGCAGTTTCTTATTGTGATGACTAAGGATTGCTACTAGTAGGTACAGGACAGTAATGTTGCTAAACATCCTGCAATACATGGGACAGAACCACACAACAAAGGATTATCCAGTGGTAAACATCAGTACAGCCAGGGTTTAAGAAACCCTGTTCTAAGGCTAAATAATCCCTATGACTGAAGCAAGATTTATCTATACTTGGTGCAGTGCCCTGTTAATTATGAGTTTTTTTGCTCTAGATGATGGAAATAAATACCATTTCCAGAGGTCTGTGTGCCTAACTATTGTATAATCTTTTTCCCTGTAATACTTTTAGATCATTCTTTCTTGGGCTCTGGTCTGGTGAATGTTCAAAAGCAAACCCTCTGCACATTTCTGGGATTCTCTGTAAAGCTTTTTCTTCTAGGATATCTGGCCTCTGATGTCTGCCTGCTCTGGTCTTCCTTGATTCTCAGCTCTATCTCCTCAACTTAGTGGGCTGGGAACTCTCTCAAGGCAGTAAGCTAATTCAGTTTTGTTGAATTCTGTTTAAGAGAAGCTAAAGGCAAAGGAGAAAGGGAAAGATATACCCATTTGAAAGCAGAGTTCAAAACAATAGCAAGGAAAGATAAGAGTGCCTTCCTCAGAGATCAACGCCAAGAAATAGAGGAAAACAGTAGAATGGGGAAGAATAGAGATCTCTTCAAGAAAATGAGAGATACTAAGGGAACATTTCATGCAAAGATGGGCTCGATAAAGGACAGAAATGGTATGGACCTAACAGAAGCAGATGGTATTAAGAAAAGGAGGCAAGAATACACAGAAGAACCATACAAAAAAGATCTTAATGACCCAGATAACCACGATGGTGTGATCACTCACCTAGAGCCAGACATCCTGGAATGCGAAGTCAAGTGAACCTTAGGGAGCATCACTACAAGTAAAGCTAGTGAAGGTGATAGAATTCCAGTTGAGCTATTTCAAATCCTAAAGGATGATGCTGTGAAACTGCTGCATTTAATATGCCAGCAAATCTGAAAAATTCAGGAGTGGCCACAGGACTGGTAAAGGTCAGTCTTTATTCCAATCCCAAAGATGGGCAATGCCAAAGAATGTCCAAACTGCCACACAATGGTACTCATCTCACATGCTAGTAAAGTAATGCTCAAAATTCTCCAAGTCAGGCTTCAATAGTACGTGAACCGTGAACTTCCAGATGTTCAAGCTGGTTTTAGAAAAGGCACAGGAACCAGAGATCAAATTGTCAACATCCGCTGGATCATCAAAAAAGCAAGAGAGTTCGAGGAAAACATCTACTTCTGCTTTATTGACTATGCCAAAGCCTTTGACTGTGTGGATCACCACAAACTGGAAAATTCTCAAAGAGATAGGAATACCAGACCTGCCTCCTGAGAAATCTGTATGCAGGTCAGGAAGCAACAGTTAGAACTGGACATTGAACAACAGAGTGGTTCCAAATCAGGAAAGGAGTACATCAAGGCTGTATATTGTCACCCTGCTTATTTAACTTATATGCAGAGTGCATCATGAGAAACACTGGGCTGGATGAAGCACAGGCTGGAATCAAGATTGCTGGGAGAAACATCAATAACCTCAGATATGCAGATGATACCACCCTTATGGCAGAAAGTGAAGAAGAACTAAAGAGCCTCTTGATGAAAGTGAAAGAGGAGAGTGAAAAAGTTGGCTTAGAGCTCAACATTCAGAAAACTAAGATCATGGCATCTGGTCCCATCACTTCATGGCAGATAGATGGGAAACAGTGGAAACAGTGACTGA
>NW_011494881.1:8313770-8344097 GCF_000754665.1 Bison bison bison
AGAGCTGGACTATGAAGAAAGGTGAGGGCCGAAGAATTGATGCTTTTGAACTGTGGTGTTGGAGAAGACTCTTGAGAGTCCCTTGGACTGCAAGGAGATCCAGCCAGTCCATCCTAAAGGAGATCAGTCCTGGGTGTTCATTGGAAGGACTGATGTTGAGGCTGAAACTCCAATACTTTGGCCACCTGATGCGAAGAGCTGACTCATTTGAAAAGACCCTGATTATGGGAAAGATTGAGGGCAGGAGGAGAAGGGGACGACAGAGGATGAGATGGTGGATGGCATCATCGACTCGATGGAAATGGGTTTGGGTGTACTCTGGGAGTTGGTGATGGACAGGGAGGCCTGGTGTGCTGCAGATCATGGGTTTGCAAAGAGTTGGACACAACTGAGAGACTGAACTGAACTCAAAACTCAGCACTCAGAAAACTAAGATCATGGCATCTGGTCACATCACTTCATGGCAAATAGATGGGGAAATAATGGAAACAGTTAGAGACTTTAGCTTTGGGGGCTCCAAAATCACTGCAGGTGGTGATTGCAACCGTGAAATTAAAAGGCACTTGCACCTTGGGAAGAAAAAGAGCTATGATCAACCTAGACAACATATTAAAAAGCAGAGACATTACTTTACCAACAAAGATCCATATAGTCAAAGCTCTGGTTTTCCCAGTAGTCATGTATAGATGTGAGAATTGGACTAAAAAAGGGTGAGTGCCAAAGAACTGATGCTTTTGAAGTGTGGTGTTGGACTTCTCCAAGAGTCTCCAAAACCAGTCCATCCTAAAGGAGATCTGTCCTGAATATTCATTGGAAGGACTGATGCTGAAGCTAAAACTCCAATACTTTGGCCACCTGATGTGAAGAACTGACTCATTTGAAAATCCCCTGATGTTGGGAAAGATTGAAGGCAGAGGGGAAGGGGATGGCAGGGGATGAGATGATTGGATGGTATCACTGACTCAATGGGCATGAGTTTGAGCAAGCTCCAGTAGCTGGTGATGGACAGGGAAGCCTGGTGTGCTGTAGTCCATGGGGTCACAAAGTGTCGGACATGACTGAGTGACTGAACTGAAAGGAACTGAATTGTTTGCTAAAATTTTGTTGAGGATTTTTGCTTCTATGTTAATCAGTGATATTGGCCTGTAGTTTTCTTATTTTTTGTAGTGTTTGTCTGGTTTCAATATCAGGGTGATGGTGGCCTCATAGAATGAGTTTGGGAATGTTCCTCTGCAATTTTTTGAAAGAGTTTTAGAAGGATAGGCATTAGCTCATCTCTAAATTATTGATAGAATTCTCCTGTGAAACCATCTGGTCCTGGGCTTTCATTTTTGGGGAGATTTTTGATCGCAGCTTCAATTTCAATGCTTGTAATTTAGTTGTTCATAATTTCTGTTTCTTCCTGGTTCAGCCTTGGGAGATGGAACTTTTTTAAGAATCTATCCATTTCTTCCAAGTTATCTATTTTATTGCCATATAGTTGTTTGTAATAGTCTCTTATAATCCTTTGTATATTTGCATTGTCTGTTGTAACTTCTCCTTTTTTATTTCTAATTTTGTTGATTTGATTCTTCTCTCTTTCTTTCTTGATGAGTCTGGCTAGAGGTTTGTCAATTTTGTTTATCTTTCACAGTACCTGCTTTTAGTTTTATTAATCTTTGCTATCATTTCTTTCATTTCTTTTTTATTTATTTCTGCTCTGATCTTTATGATTTCTTTCCTTCTGCTATTTTTTTTTTTTTTTTGGACTTCTTTTTCCAGTTGTTTTAGTTGTAAAGTTAGGCTGTCTATTCAGTTTCTTGAGATAGGCTTGTATTGCTATGAATTTCCCTTTTATAACTGCTTTTGCTGCATCCCAGAGGTTTTGAGTTGTCATGTTTTCATTGTCATTTGTTTCTAGAATTTTTTTTATTTCCCCTTTGATTTCTTCCATGACGTGTTGGTTATTTAGAAACATTGTTTAATCTCCATGTGTTTGTGTTTTTTGCAGTTTTTTTCTTGTAATTGATATCTAGTCTCATAGCCTTGTGGTCAGAAAAGATGCTTCGTATGATTTCAATTTTCCTAAATTTACTGAGGTTTGATTTGTGACCCAAGATGTGGTTTATCATGGAGAATGTTCCATGTCCACTTGAGAAGACGGTGTATTCTTTTGCATATGGATGGAATGTCCTGAAGATAGCCATGAGATCCATCTCATGTGTATCATTTAAGACTTGTGTTTCCTTATTCATTTTCTGTTTTGATGATCTATCTATTTGTGTGAGTGGGGTGTTAAAGTCTCCTACTATTATTGTGTTACTGTCAATTTCTCCTTTTTTGTGTGTTAGTGTTTGTGTTATGTATAGAGGTGCTCCTGTGTTGGGTGCATAGATATTTACAATTGTTATGTCTTCCTCTTGGATTGATCTCTTGATCATTAGGTGGTGTCCTTCCTTATCTCTTGTAATATTTATTTTAAGGTCTGTTTTGTTGATATAAGGATTGCTACTCCAGCTTTCTTTTGCTTTCCATTTGCATGGGATATATTTTTCCATCCTCTCGCTTTCAGTCTATATCTGTCTTTAAGCCCGAAATGGGTTTCTTGTAGACAGCATATATATGGGTCTTGTTTTTGATCCATTCAGCTAATCTGTGTCTTTTAGTTGGAGCATTTAATCCATTTACATTTAAAGTAATTATACATATATATGTTCCTGTTACCATTTTCTTAATTGTCTGGGGGTTGATTTTGTAGATCTTTTTCTCCTCTTGTATTTCTTGACTGTTTAAGTCCCTTTAATATTTGTTGTAAAGCTGGTTTGGTGGTATTGAATTCTCTTAACTTTTGCTTGTCTGTAAAGCTTCTGATTTCTCCATCAGTTTTGAATGAGATCCTTGACTGTAGAGTAATTTTGGTTGTAGATTTTCCCCTATTAGCACTTTAAATATATCCTGCCATTCCTTCTGGCCTGCAGAGTTTCTGCTGAAAGATCAGCTGTTAAATGTATGGGGTTTCCCTTGTATGTTTCTTGTTGCTTTTCCCTTGCTGCTTTTAATGTCCTTTCTTTGTGTTTAATCTTTGTTAGTTTGATTAGTGTGTGTCTTATCATGTTTCTCCTTGCGTTTATCCTGTATGGGACTCTTTGTGTCTCTTAGACTTGATTGACTAGTTCCTTTTGCATGTTTGGGATGTTTTCAACTACAATCTCTTCAAAAAATTTCTCATACCCTTTCTTTTTCTCTTCTTCGTCTGGGACTACTATAGTTCAAATGTTGGTGAGTTTGAGGTTGTCCCAGAGGTCTCTGAGACTGTCCTCAGTTTTTTTCATTCTTCATAATTTTTTCTGCTCTTCAAAAGTTATTTCCACCATTTTATCTTCCAGCTCACTGATTCGTTCTTCTGTTTCAGATATTCTGCTATTGATTTCTTCTAGAGTAATTTAATTTCAGTAATTGTGTTGTCTCTGTATGTTTATCCTTTAATTCTTCTAGGTTTTTGTTAATTTATTTTTGTGTTTTCTCCATTCTGTTTTCAAGGTTTTTGATCATCTTTACTATCATTATTCTATTCTGAATTCTTTTTCAGGTAGTTTGTGTATTTTGTCTTCATTTATTTGGACGTCTGTGTTTCTGGTTTGTTCCTTCGTTTGTGTAGTATTTCTCTGCCTTTTCATTATTATTATTATTTTTTTAGATGTACTGTGTTTGAGGTCTCTGTTTTGCAGGCTTCAAGGTTGAATTCTTTCTTTTTTTGCTTTCTGCCCTACTAAGGTTGTTGCAGTGGCTTGCTTAAGCTTCACATAGGGTGAGATTTATGCTGAGTTTTTTTCTTTGTTTCTCCTCTGATGGGCAAGGCTAGGTGACATGGTAATCCTGTCTGCTGATGATTGGGTTTGTATTTTCATTTTGTTTGTTGTTTGGATGAGGTGTCCTGCACAGGGTGCTACTGGTGGTTGTGTGATGCTGGGTCTTGTATTCAGGTGGTTTCCTTTGTGGGAGTTCTCACTACTTGATACTCCCTAGAGTTAGTTCTCTGGTAGTCTCAGGCCTTGGAGTCAGTGTTCCCACTCCAAAGGCTCAGGGCTTGATCTCTGGTCAGGAGCAAAGATTCTACAAGTGGTTTGTTATGGCATTAAGTGAGATTAAAACACATACCCCAAAACGAGAAACCAAAGATGATCCCCAGACAAATGATGGTTATGAAATCAGGCAAATAATAATAATTAAAATAATGGAATATACACATATACATATACATCCATAAGCAAAATCAAAAGAGTCCTACAAAAATAAAGTACAATAGATTGACCCAGCAAAGAAAGGAAACCAAAAATTATATCTGTTAGTTAATAACAAAAACTAGCTAAAGCACAAACTGGAAAACAGAACTAAAGCAAGGTGCTGACTGGGGAATAAAGGAATGAAAGCAAAACTAGCAAATATGTTGAGAGGAAAGGAAAGAAAAGAAAGAATAGATATGCAAAGCTAAATAGAGGTACATGAAGATTTATATACATTAAAGATTAACTGCAAGGGGAAAAGAACAGTAGGAAAAGCAGACAAAGGACTGAATGTAGAAAAAATAATAATAGGTTTTAAAAAATTAAAAGAAAAGGAAAAAAAAGGAAAACTCCACAGAACTGCAAAAGCCCAATGCAGAGGCAGAGGTTTATAACAACAATAAAAAGTGTGATTGGGGGAAAAAAAAAAAACCTCAAAGCTTAATAGATTTCATAGTGCCCTTAAAATCGACAACTACAGTGGAAGGGGGCAGCAGTGAAGGAAAAAAAAAAAAATCCAAAAGACACTACAGAACAAGTCAGAACATAAGAATAACAAATTTTTCTTGAGTCACTGCTGTCAGAGTCCTTTGCCCCACTGGGAGTCACAGCCCACCTCACTTCCCTAGGATGCCCTCCAACACTGCTGGTCTCTGGACCTGCTGTGGGGGCAGCTCAGATTCTAATCTGGTCCTACTCCTGTGTATTCTTGCCTCCAATGTCCACAGCTATCAGAGTCTAGTTGTGGTTTTTTTTTTTTTTTTTTGTGAGAGCTCTCAGTCTTCTTTTATATATTCCGTAGACACAGTCTGCCTGGTTGATCGTGTGGATTTAATCTGCAGCTTGTACAGCTGGTGGGAAGGTTTTGGGTCTTCTTCCTTAGCCACACTGCCCTGGGTTTCCATTGTGGTTTTATTTCCACCTCTGCATGTGGGTCATCCACTGGGGTTTGCTCCCGAGGCTGCCCTGGAGGACTTGGGTCTGCCCCGTGAGGGCCAGGTGTGGAGGAGGTGCAGCTGCTTGGGTCGCAGGGGTTCTGGCAGCACCAGGTACTCAGGGGAGTTGGCGGTTAGGGCGGCAGGAAATACAGTGCTCCAGAAGGGTATGACAACCAGTACTGGCCAATACACTCCAGTGTTCTTGCCTGGAGAACCCCTCCGATAGAGAAGCCTGACAGGCCACAGTCCAGAGGGTCGCAAAGAGTTGGACACGACCAAAGTGACCCTGTGTGCATAGAAGCAAGACATTTATTTTTGCCTGTGGTGGCTCTGCCCAGTGAGGGTTGAACATGAAGGTGGTGCAGCTGCTTGGGTCATGGGGACCCTGGTGGCTCCAAGTGTGCAGGGACACGGAGTACCTCAGCCTCTGGAGTTACGGCCCTATCAGCCTTTTTTTGAACCTCTGGTAGCTGACGATCAGAAGATCTCTTTGGCTGGTCTTTCTCCATAGCTCTGCCTGTTCAGGCACTTAGAGGGCTCCCCTACCGGGGGTCCTTATCTGTTGTTCAGTGCATCAGGCAGATAGAGGTGCCCCCATGGCTGGGGTCCCACTCTGTAGATCGGCACATCAGGCACTTAAAGGGGGGCTCCTGTTCTGTAGTTCAGTGTGTCAGGCCCTTGATGGGCTAGCCTCTCTGTTGTTCAGATGCCAATGCTGGCATGTGGGGAGAGAGAGGCTCTGGTGGTGGCTCTACCCACTGTGTGTCACTCAGCAGTATTGCCTTGCTTCCATGGCTGCCTGGCTTTCATCCGCAGGCATTTTCTACCTCAGTCTCCTCCCTCATGTCTCCTCGGTCCATCTATCCACAGTCAACAGCAGCCCTTGCCTTGGGATTGCTGCATCCACAATCCCTAAGCTCCGGCTCCCAGCTGCTTCACCTTCTAGGGGACCTGTGTCCCTGTCTGGGATACATGTGGCTGTGGTAAGGACTGTCTGATTCTCATTCCATTTAGGCTGCAGATAATCTTTTTCACTCTCAGCCTTAAATGTTTCTCTTCTGACTCAGACAGTTGCCCTGATGTGGGGATTGGACCCCTGCTTCAGTTCCTCCACCCACTGAGGGCACGTCCAGTCCTAGTAACACCCGTGTTTTCCCCTCTAGTTCCTTTGTCCTGCTGAGTTTTACATGGTTCCATATATTCTTTTCCGCTGGTGAGGTACTCCTGTCTGCTCTCAGCTGGTGTTCCACATGCACTTCTGTATTGGAAGCTGTATTCCTGATGTATCTGTGGAGAGAGATGTACTTCACATCTGTCTACTCCTCCACCATCTTGTTCTCTCCACCCAATGTATTTTTTATCTCAGACATTGTAGTTTTCCCTTTGTAAGTTTGATAATGGGCCTTTTTAACTCCTGCTCTGTTTACTCTACATATTCATACTTTTTACCTGAGTAAAAGGTATGAAATTTTAGAAATTACCTCCATTTCTAAACTTATGGGATATAGTTATAATACGGGTTTTAATACTCTTGTCTGCAAGTTCTGTCGTGTTTTTTTCTGGTTCTTACCTTGACATTGGGTTTTTTCTTCATGCACATATGCTAAAGACTTGATGGGAAAGCCTTGCAGATCTCAAGTTCTCATTTTGTACCTCTTTATTCAAATGGCTGTCTTCTGATTGCAGACTAGTGGACTCTGTTTAGGTTCTCTCTGCCTTGACTGCAACCTGGAAATTATCTCTAGTAATTAAGTTTAAAAATTGTAGAGATCACTTGATCTTGTCTGTCATATGATTGTTGTCCAGTTTCTCAAAGTTGTTGTTTGATATGTTTTGCTCATTATTATAGTTGTTTAAGATGGGACTATAAATCCATTTCTCATTGTTTTCATCTTGGTTAGAATTAGAAATCTCCTGGCTTTGTTTTTCCTTTTTTTAGATGACTTTTATTTTTCTGCAAGATTACCTAAGCTTCTTTATGAATTTGAACAATTTTAAGGTTCATTCAGCCTAGGAAACTCTGTAAGTTATTGTTCTAGATTTTGTAAAATTCTCTAGCTGTGTATTTTATTATTTAAAAATGTAAAAGTTCTTAGCTAATATATAACTGTCATCCATGTGTAATTAAGATGTTACGGTAATTTTTCTAACATTTTCAGTCAATTCTTAGTAGTGTTTTGGCTTGCATTGTGAGTACAGTGGGATTTTGCATAGAAGTTTATGCATTATTTCTGAAGACTTCTTAATGAGAAAAAGTTTCTGTATGTCAAATACATTGTAAAACACTAATCAGCTTGCAAGTTTAGGCTTACACAGGGAGAATTTTTAACTTTAGAGATCAAAGTGATATTTAAGAAATAGGTTAACAAAAGCTTCCAGTGCCATGTTACTTAACTTCGTGTAAACTGAGTCACCTCGTGTGTGTGTTCTTTTTTACTGATTGAAAATGAAGCACTATAAATGAAAAAAAACAGTGAATCATAGTTTGTCAGTGATTGTTTGAGAATGCAGGGCCAGTAATTTGAATTATCCTTTGACTCCTGTGCATATTTTCCTCTTTCTGCGATGTTTTCAGTTTTAATGGCTTATCATAGATCTTTTACAGCCTACAGTCTTACCATTTTGGGTAATATATTTTTTGTGAAGGTAAGGTTTTAAGTGTTAGTAAGGTGACTCTTGAGAGTCCCTTGGACTGCAAGGAGATCCAACCAGTCCATTCTGAAGGAGATCAGCCCTGGGATTTCTTTGGAAGGAATGATGCTAAAGCTGAAACTCCAGTACTTTGGCCACCTCATGCGAAGAGTTGACTCATTGGAAAAGACTCTGGTGCTGGGAGGGATTGGGGGCAGAAGGAGAAGGGGACGACAGAGGATGAGATGGCTGGATGGCATCACTGACTCGATGGACATGAGTCTGAGTGAACTCCGGGAGTTGGTGATGGACAGGGAGGCCTGGCGTGCTGCGATTCATGGGGTCGCAAAGAGTCGGACACAACTGAGCGACTGATCTGATCTGATCTGAAGGTTTGCTTCTAGAATGATGGGAGATATGATTATGGATGATTGGAGGAAACATGGTTTGAAGAAGTGTACATGCTTAGAGAAAAGGAATAGAGTTAATACATGGTAAGAAATAGGATCTTTTGCACATAATGGACAACTAGTATTCAGTGACAATTATTTAGGTCGTAACTTCGTTCGGCCTGGTTGCGTTTTCTACTAAAATTCTTAATAACGCCATTAGTAATAATTTATCTTAATAGAACTGTTACTTGGACTCAGTTACAATTAAATATCTTTGTTGATATTGTGAAAGCAATAACTAAAGTCATTAAAATGAAGGATTCATTTTGATATTTGGCAAAACTAGTGCAATTATGTAAAGTTTAAAAATAAAATTAAACCTAAAAAAAAAAAAAAAAAGAAGATAGTATTAAAATTCTTCCTTGTTAATCAGCTCTACGGGAAGAAACAAATATATGAAAGAAACAAAATTTTAAATTATGTGTTCAAAATTTAATAAAATAAATAATGCTGTAATTTCAAAAAAAAAATGAAGTGTGATAAATTATAAAAAATGTAGTCTAGGAGATCATAATTTTGAGATTTTACATATTAGAAATTTTTTCTGTGCATGTTGAATAGCAAATTAGAATGAATGTATAATGGAATAAGATAATTGCTGTTTTTTTTTTCAGGATTTGGTTTTCTTCAGATAACATTTGCTAAAAAAAATACACTTAGTATAACATGATTAGAATTTTAAAGACATTTTGATTATACTCTGTTTAGCGTCATCTAATATTGTAATGTTGTGAAAAAATTTGAGAGAGATTCTAATGAAAAGGAATGAATTTGTGTTGTAATTGTAACCTAATAGAAATTAATGTACAAAGGAATGAAAGACACCTATTAGTTTAATATATAGTAATATATTTTATATATATATATGTGAGATTTATATTCCTTCCCCCAAAATATCTGGATAGGTGAAAATAGAAAAATTTTGCTCAAGTATGGACACTTAAACTCGTTACCATACACTTATTATACTATAGAAAAAGCCTTTGTAATATCATCTTCTGAAAAATGTGCTAATATACTGAATGAACTTTGATAGAATAAATAAATGTATTTTTTAAAAGAATTTAAGCTATTTTGTATGCAAGAATTGATTTAATAAGTCACTTAATAAGCTGTTTATAAAACATTTAGCTATGAATGAAGTCAAAGCATTTTTGAAATTTATTAATCTTTGTCATAATCTTCTGAGATCATTAGTTAAGGAGTTGGGATGGTTGAACTATCTCTTTTCATCTTATCGGTGTTCTAAACGCAGTTTTTCAGTGCTTATGTATTGAAACTCCCATTGCATTGGTCAAATTAAACACCATCATTTGGTTTTACTCCTGCATTTTTTTTTAGAAACTTTAAAAATTTTCTGAATTCAATTTTAAGTTGAGCTGAGTCTTCGTTGCTTTACACAGGCTTTCTCTAGTGGCAGTTTTCGAGCTTTTCTTGTGGAGCACAGGCTCTAGCTGCTCGGGCTTTAGTAGTTGCGGCTCCTGGGCCCCAGGGTGTGGGCTCGGTAGTTGTGGCGCACGGACTTGGTTGCTTTATGGCATGTGTGCTCTTCCCAGAGCAGGGATTGAACCTGTGTTACCTGAATTGGCAGGGAAACTCTTATCCATTGTGCCACCAGGGAAGTCCTATTCCTGAATTTTTATATTGAAAGGTTTTGACTATACTGTTCTGTTTTGTTTCACTGACTTCATTAGGAAGTAACTATGACTTTTTAAGCTTTAAAAGTTTTTTTTACAATGTCCTCATAGGTGACATTAACTATTAACATTTATAAAGTCAAAATATAAAATAAGAAACATTTTCCCCTGTCTTATCTGGAGTATTACACGTTTGTGTATAATTTCTGACATTTAGTATAGTAGTCCCCCCCACCTCACCCCCAACCCTTATCTGTGGTTCTCCTTTTTGTGCTTTCAGTTACCCATGATCATCTTTGGCCTGAAAATAGTAAATGGAAAATTCTGGAAATAACAATTTATAAATTTAAATTGCGCACCATTCTGCGTAGGATGATGAAGTCTTGCGCTGTCTTGCTCTGTCCTTTGTCCATCACATCGGCACTGTACACTACTTGCCTGTTAGTAATTTAGTAGCCATCTCAGTTATTAGGTCAGCTGTTGCAGTATCGCAGTGCTTGTGTTCAAATAACCCGTATTTCATAATGGCCCCAAAGTGCAAGAATAGTGATGCTGAGAAAAATGTAGTCTATAAAGTGTTTAGTACTATTGGCAATTTCGAGTATACCTTGACATTCTTGGAATGTATTCTCCACATATAAGGGGGATGCTGTACACATGAATCTGTGTCATTCAGGAGTTTAGAGTTTTATGGACCAATTTGACATCTCTTCAAGTAAAACTCCCAACTGTGTGGTAAAAGACATCCATCTTTAACTTGGATACAGGATAGACAGAAAGAAAAAGACTGTTAATTCTTTTGCTTCTTAAACATTAGCATTGGAGTTCAGTTTTTAAGCTGAGAAAATTTTCTGAATGTTCTATCTGTCCAGTGAGTTACACAAATGATTACTGTTCTTGCTTCTTCCTTATTAGAGAGAATCTTTGATTCATACTAGAACATTTTTCAAATGAGAATGTGATTTTTAGAAATTCTATTTGTATTTGTTTTCAGTTTGTCTAGAATTTTTTTCTGGCAAGTTAAACTCTAACAGTATCACTTCTTAGACTAATACTTTGTGAAAAATATATAGAGATACTTTCTTCAAGTTGAGCAATTTACTCCTGTACTGTGCTAAGTCGCTTCAGTTGTATCCGACTGTGTGACCCTATGGACTGTAGCCCGCCAGGCTCCTCTGTCCATGGGATTCTCCAGGCAAGAAAACTGGAGTGGATTGCCATGCCCTCCTCCAGAGGATGTTCCCGACCCAGAGATTGAACTTGCACCTCTTATGTCTCTTGTATTGACAGGTGGTTTCAATAGCACCACCTGAAATGCCAGTTTACTCCTATATGCCTATAATTTTTCTTGAGTTTCATTTTTAGCAGGCATCAAAAGTAAAACTCTATAGTAGGGGGATGAATATATGAATATATGAATATATTAAAGTAAAGTTATCTTCAACTAAACAGAATAATCTTTTTACTTGCTTAGTAGAGGTAAGATAGTATTGATTAAAGAAGCTTTGGACTCTAAAGATAGAAAGATAAAGATTGAAAGTATTTGTGTTTAAAACTTGTGGCTTTATAATTAAGTCTTGGAATTTTATGTGATGTTGGAAAGCACACTGTGTGCTAATTGCCTTAGAAGGTAAGAAAATAAACATATGTATAGCAGTTAATTGTTAAGACAGTAGGTTCTTATATGTGGGTGTGTGTGCACTCAGTCATGTTCAACTGTTTGTGATCCCTGCAACTGTAGCCTGCCAGGCTCCTCTTTCCATGGGATTTTCTCAGGAAGAATACTGGAATGGGTTGCCCTTTCCTCTTTTAGGGGATCTTCCCAACCTAGGGATCAAACCTGTGTCTCATGCGTCTCCTGCATTGGCAGGTGGATTTGTTATCACCGAGCTACCATATGTATAACAATTAATTGTTTAGACAGTAGGTTCTTTTACAGAACCCCAAATGAATTAATAAACCATCTGCTGAAGTGTTTCTGCTTCAGTTTATATTTCAGGTCAATCAGCAATTGCTTGAGAAAATGTTTATTAAATCTCTTTAATAAACATGTTTAAGAGGGGAAATTTACAAGCATTGTGATGACAGTATACATTTTTACATGCTAGTTGTCACGTCTTTGATATTGTATATAAATTGGACATAAACAGTCTAGTATCTGTAGATGTATATCTTTTTTCTAACATATTTTATTGTACATTCTTTCTAGCTTAATATGATTTAAGCCGTATGTTCTGCTGTGTCTGTTCTTCTACAATGGATAAATAAAACTTAATCTCTTTATAGCAGCTTTTTTGAGATATTTATATCCTGTAAAGTTCACCTGTTTAAAGTGTACAGTTCAGTGATTGTTAGTTTTGATATATTCAGAGTTCTGCAGCCATCACTATAATTTAAAACTTTAACGTCACCACAAAAAGAAACTTTGTACCCGTTCGCAGTTACTCTCCATGGTTTCAGTATTCAATTTTATATCCATATTCTATAATTGTTTTTATAATTCAAGTATTATGGCTATAAATTATATAATTTTCCTAATTAGATGATGAATTTATTTCTTTGTTCTTTAACACACATAGTAGAAGTCATAATAAGTCTTCTTTGTTTTCTTCCTTTTACCTATTTCTCCTTTGCCAGATACTCTATAAAGAGTGGCTTTTAATCTTTTGCGCTCATTTATTTGTTCTAAATATAATATTAAATGTTTTGGAGTCAGTTCTTTACAATAGCACTTAATTTTTTTTTTTTTTCCTGATCTGAGTAGATGATGTGTAGTAGGTGAAGCTTTAAAAACTATATTTGGTAAAGTGGGATGAAAACATGAGAAAAGTTTTCTTCCTTTTCAGTACTTACTTAGACCTATTAGATTCATATTTGCTATCATCCAATTTCAGATCAGTATAATTTCAGATCAGTATAGGTTTCTAAACTACATGCTGCTGCTGCTGCTAAGTCAATTCAGTCGTGTCCGACTCTGTGCGACCCCATAGTCAGCAGGCCACCAGGCTCCCCCTTCCTGGGATTCTCCAGGCAAGAACACTGGAGTGGGTTGCCATTTCCTTCTCCAATGCATGAAAGTGAAAAGTGAAAGTCAAGTCGCTCAGTCGTATCCGAGTCTTAGCAACCCCATGGACTGCAGCTTACCAGGCTCCTCCGTCCATGGGATTTCCCAGGCAAGAGTACTGGAGTGGGGTGCTGTTGCCTTCTCCGTCTAAACTACATAACAGGGCTCATTTGACTCTAACTTCTTATGTCTATCGTGTGTTTTCTCTCTATGCCTTGGTATATTCATATTAACTTTTTCACTGACTTTGTCCTAATATAATTAGGAGCATTAGCAAATCCTAAATAATTGAAGATGTTTTAAAAGATAGATTAATACTCTTCCAAATTGCATTCCTCATGTACAGATTACTGGCACAAGTTTTTGTTTAAATTTTGATAAACCCTTGAACACTTTTCTATCTCACATCTTCCCCTATAAATACCTTTAGCCCAAACACAAATTTTGTCTAATCTCTCACCTCTGTTTAACCCTGCTGTCCTGACTAGTCTTTTATGTATTTATTTTTCAAATTATTATTTCTTACTTCATTCTATAAATAATATAGGACCAACTTATATTGTTATTGTTAAGTTTAAGGAACATGACAGAAGTAGTCACAATCAAAATAAAATATGAATATATAGTAACCCACCAAAAATATCTTGGCTCAGTCTTTTCAGAAAGACATATATATACAAACTAAAAGAGTCCCATATATTCCATTATTCATCCTACAAAAATAAATATTTTTACAGATATGTAGTTTCTTCTAAGGTTAATATTTATTTAATTTGATAGTGATAATAAACTAAATTAAATCTTTAAAATATTATTTCGCTTAAAAATGTAGACCAGCATTTCTCAGGCAGATGTATCTGCTTAGTATAGTAAATTTTCATTTTTTCTGAGTTTTGAACCATTCCAGAAAGATACATTTACTCATAAAATTTTTGTAGAGTTTTTGATAGTTCATGGATATAAGAAGACTTTTTCCTAATTAATGGAGCCCAGGTCAGTAACCCCTGTTTAGTAAATAGTGAATGAAGTGATATAAAATTCCAGTTATAGTTCCATATTTAAAATGTCCATTCTGGATTTCTAAAGCTTCTCTAGTCGTGTCTATATGCTTGTTTTCTTATATCATTCAAGAATTAGATTTTGTAAAAAGGTGTTAAAATGGAGAATCGTGCCCAGTGGTGAAATGATGTAGTTTAGTGCCAGTGATAGAAGAACAGAATTCTATAAAATTATTCAAATATCTTTAATTCATTCAGTCTGCCAAAGTGGCCATTGTGATGTTTTCAGATAGACCACAACATTTTTGCTTCCTCATATGAGCCAAATTGGGACTATGCTTTGTGGGAAGGTTTTTTTAATACAGTATGTAGACATGGGTGAGAATCGAAATGTCCACTAACTTACTAGTTTCACAGATGCTTCCATAATACTTAGTGTACCCTTGGGTTTATTAAATTATCGTATCCTGACAGCAATCCTGAAACACTCCAGTCCTATAAAGCCATGTTTCTAAGAACTAAAGCAAGGTTGCAGCGAACCATATCTGACATGCCATGTTAATTTCCATAACTATCATTCTGGAGGCAGTAGTATTTCTAAGGCATGGAGAGTCTTGATAAATCTACCAAGTAAAAAATGAGAAAATAGCTACGTTTTTCCTGGGTTTCCAATTATGAGGTTTGGTTTCTTTCAGTTCTAATTGAATTGCTTCAAAAATAATGATAAGCATCTTTTTTTCTCTTATCATGGATTATACAATAGTTATTTAGGTATATAATATATCAAAACACAGTATCATCTTTTTCTGTTTTTATCATGTCTAGTGTTCATATTGTGAATGAAAACCTCATTCTCTCATCTCATAGTATATTTACGTATACATATGATTTTTGCCTTAAGTAGAAGGGAAACAACTGACAGATACATAGATTAATTTCCTTTTTAAAACTGCAGCAAACTGTTCTATGATTCTTTTGTGTGTTTGGGACTGTTTTGTGGAGAAAGAATTTGCCAAGCAGCATTTGAGGGACATTGGCCTTTTGTGTACCCTTTCCTAAATAAACTTAAACAGAAACCTGTCAACTCAAGAATAAAATATTTCTTTGTAAATTTTCACCTGCAAATTATTGATAATAGAAGGAGCACCTTTTAAATCCTTATATCCTCCTTCTCCTCAACAGCTTTTTGATTGTAGATAAACTTCCCAGCTCAGTAATTAACTGAGCTCAGTCACTGCACCCCATATCATGTGATTTTTTTTTTTTTTCCAGTAGAATACATTATTAGAGCACTTACACAGCCAGTCTAGCTGCAGCAGCCCAGGCGGCAACAGCAGTGCCATTTTTCACAAAGAAAATGTTGAACAGGAGCCAAATGTTTGGTGGCAGTCTGTTGCTAGGAAATCAAGGTCCTGAGGCGATTAATGACAAAGCAAGCAATAACAAGAAGGCAGAATTACAGATTTAAAAGAGAAAAAAGTGGTTGGTGTTATAATTACCCAAAGAAATCCGCACTCATTAAATTGGCTGTTTTTATGATTGACTTTAATTGGAGGTTAGCTCAGATATTTAGCTCCTTTCCCACCCCTTTAAACACACACAGGCACATAATCTGTAGAACTGCAGACTTGTTTTTCTAAGCATTGAGAGGAGCTTGCCCTGTAATTTGATCCCCACTGACAGATGCATTTTCTATGCTGCCATTTTGAATTAACCTATTGTAGAACAATTTTCTTCAGCCCTGTTGAATAAAACATCTAGTCCGATTACCTCTGAAGGATTTGATAGAGTAAAAGAATGTACTTCTCATTGAAGTAGATTGTTTGCATAGACTCTACTGATTTTGAACTCTGCCAATAAGCACAATCATTTGTAATAAATTTTCAAAGAAATGTGTGGGGAGAAGGTAATGAGAGTCACCCTTTTATAGTTTAATGTGTGGGTATCTGCATCAAAACAATATTATTCTTTCAAGAAAGCGTTATTTTCCCAATAAAGATGTTTATAGGCATTTAAAAAAATTTTATGAATCTTCATTTATACTGTTGATAATTTTAGGAATAGAATCTTGTATTTATGTGCTTAAAATGACTAATCCTCCTCTCCACCAACAGTATTTTAATTATAGGACTCATTATGCTTCAAAGACCCTCTTGTAAAACTATTTTTAATATATAAAATATTTAACTAAAAAGATTTTAAGATCTGCCTATTTGAATAAATGTTTGATGTATTTATATATAGACAAAGAATTCCTTTACATTTTCTAGAATTTGATAAAGTATATTACCAGAATGACATTGATCAGTCTTTCATGTACAGATGAAGCATCACAGTTTATTTACCTTTTACAACCTTAAGAATAAAGTTACATGATGCCACTGCTCTCCAGATTTCTAATCAAACCCTGAAACAAAAGAGCCAAGCACATTCTATCTGACAATACACACACTGCTAATCAGATGCCAGTGCCAAGCTGTCTGCTTTGTTAAATACTTAGCTTCCTAGAGGCAGGAAGACAGCTGCTATAAGTATGATAAAATTTGGTAGTTCAATCTATTTTTACTACCCTTGAGCTACTAAGTTACTGTTAATTTAGACCACCCCAATTGGTACACTTTAGGGAGTTTTTTTTTAAGAGTTTGTAATTAAAATGATAAAGTATTGTTATTACATTGAATACCTTCTGTAAGTTTTACATTTGGCAGATACCTACTGAGATAACTCCAGCATGTAATTTACAATGATGTAATGGTTGTAATTGCATTTTGGGGGGGCAAAAGAGGAAGTATAGGAGAAAAGTGCTTCCTTTAGAAGAGTTTTGAGATCTGTTTCTATTTCATTTAAATCCACTCTTATCCTAAAATTGGCTACCTATAATTGACTGTAGCAGCCATAAACATAAAGCATTAAGAGTCTATCCAAATATTATTTAAAGTGTTAATGCATACATTACCACCAGGGGGAGAAAGCTAAAAAGTCTTTGATGATAACACTGCCAGCAAGTGACTTGTGCTGCTTAGACCTATATAGTTAATCATATCTCCAGATAACAGTGCCTTTGGGGTCATGATTCATATACAGTTTGTATATGAAATCAAATGTATACGAAATCTATACTAACTTAACTAAGTACCTAAATGTAAATTAAATGGAAACTCCTGTACTGCATGATTTTTTTAAGAGAGGATACAAATAAACAAGTTGAAGATTTTTATTATTATTTTTCTCTTAACTGTCAGTCTACTTGAGCTATCCTTCTGAAATCTACTAAAATCGAATATTCACATGATTGATATACCAAATTTGAATAGTCTGTGGGATGGCTTTCTAGTTTATTGTCCCTACACTGTAGTTGTGGTGTTGGTTGGTTGGTTTGTTTTAATATCTCTCTAGTTAACCATTTACAGTTCAATACTAACCATTTGTGTGAGCAAAGCTTACAGAGTCTTTCCCTGGAGAATACTTTATAAACGTATAAAATAGGTGCTTGGGACTAGACCCCAGCTCCCAACCATGAAAAATGTCAAAGTTGATCTCATGTCTCTTCTCCAGTCTAGAACTCTAAAGTGATACAATATAAACACTCCCCCATAACGTTTAAGCATGGCCTTTCCTCACACTTTTGTGTTTTATTCTGTGAAGAATCATCAGTTTTAATTCTTATACTTTGATTTTTAATTATGGAGATATTAAAATTATAAATGTTGGGCAAAGAAAATCATTGACTACAGAAGACATGGAGATGAGTTTTTGTCGTGATAGAACTGTTCTTGGATGGTACTGTAATGGTAGGTACATGACGCTATGCGTTTATTAAAGCCCATAGAACTGTACATCACAAGGAATTAAGGTGAAAATATTTTTTAATGTAAGGAATCCTAGAATTAGGACAGACTTTGAGAGATGAATCTGTGTTCCAAATATATAATATTACCTTACTGGAAGGGTACAGAAAAAAGGAGCTGACATAAGTAACTTGGGAAATGGTGTCTTGACTGGAAAACGTTAAGTTAAATACAAAGGAGCACTATAGAAACACTGTAGTTGGCAGATTTGTTTCTTACAGGTGTATGAGTTAATAATTCTGAGCCCACTTTGTATATATACTGGAGTTGGACAACTATTGAAATAGATGATGGATGGTGGGATTCAGGTTTCTCACTGTCGGAGAGAGATGTTAAAGATATACAAGATAACCTGGGGTCGGAGGGAAACTAGAATAAACTCTTGGTACTGAGTTAGAGTTGGAGATAATAGTATGAATTCTTGTTCAGCTTAATATATAGAAATAATTACAGATACACGTGTGTACATGAGTTAGTGTACATACATATATTTCCTAGATCTGTCAACTAAGAAAGCTCAGAAGCAGTGATACCCCAAGCAACAGACATACTCAGCACCCAGACCTGTGTTGAAAAATACTATTCTCCACTGAAAGAACCCAGGGTTCCTTGGAGAAATGGCTGATTCTATGACTGGAACAGGGAAAATAAACTTGTAGTATCTTGTATTCTTCCACCCCCATCCAATCATGAGAACATCAGACTAATCTCAACTGATGGAAACTTTTAAGAAATACCATCGAGTACTCCTCAGAACCTTTAAGATTGAAGAAATCAGGAAAGACTAAGAATGTGCCACTGATAAGAGGAAACTAAAGAGATATAACAACTAAGCACAGAGTGGTTTCTTGGATTGGAACCAGAACAGAAAAGGAAAATGAATTAGGTGTGGACTTTAGTTAATAGTAGTACAACAGGTTGGTTTCTTTCTTTGGACAGATATACCATGGTAATGTTAACATTAGGGCAAACTGGAATAAGAGCATCTGGAAACTCTTAACTATGTTTGAAGTTTCCCTATATATCTAAAATTATTCCCCAATAAAACTTTATATAAAAATTAACCTGTATACCTATCATCCATCTTAGGAAACAGAAATTTGTCAGTATCTTTAAATCTCTATTTGATCCTTATGATCCCCTGTCTCTCTCCAGCCCCAAGATAACCATTATCTTGAGTTTTATGAATATTATTCCTGTAGGCTTGATAATTTAACCATATTTGTATCCCTGATCACTTATTTGCAAAACCTTTCATCACTTGCATAATTTCCCTGTCTTGTCTTTGCTACTTTCCGGATTATGATGTATTTTCTGATGTTTCTGATTATGTCTTCAGTAGTGTCTAGTATTCTGTTTTGCCTCTCCTTTAGTATCCATAACTTTAGTATGGATACTAATTTTCCATAATTTTAGTATCCATAACTTTATTTTTCATTTTTATTTGTTTCAGATTTGCTTCTTGTTTCATCATTTTGGTAAACTCTGACTCCTTTCTCCTGTTTGTACTTCTTTCTTTTATTTTTTAAAATATATTAAACTTTTTATTTTGTGCCTAGCCTAATAGTTAAATCTTTTGCAGTTCTGATTTTGTTGTTTTTGTTTCTTCTGGCTCTTGCTCAGACTCCCTTATGTTTTATGTGTGAGCTCACATTCATTATTTGTAGTATTTTTGAGGCTGAGATGAAGGTGAGTTTCCAGAGAGAGGATTTGCATGGGAATCTGCCAGAACCCTAGGAATACAGTCAACATGGAGACACATTCAGATAAATTTTAGGCTTAAAGTTTTGTGGGCTGCATAGGTAGTATGAGTTCTAGACCTTTAAACTTCTATGAGGGTGGGCTTGTGGTTAAATTTTCAGGAAAGATATTTTTACCTTCACCCATCAGCAAGTTTGAAACAAGCATATTTCCTTGCTGCCTCTTTCTCTGGGATAGGCTTACTTCTGTTTCACTCTTACACTCAAAGTGTGCAACTCTTTAGAGTTTCAGCTTTATGTTGAGATCTGTAGTCTCCCTATCTTCAGTTTACCTAAGATTTCTTTTCTAAACCTTAGGTTCAGTAGTGTGCTGGTAAGGATTTTAAAACTTGCTATCTAGAGGGAAAAAAAAGTCTTGATTTGCAGTATTTTTCAGTTTTATGTTACAACTAAATTCAGACTAGCAATGTGAGGTGAGTGAGCATGAATTTGGGAAGAGATATGTACAGTTTGCTCCCACAAGTCATTTCCAGGGTACTGCTGCCAACTCTGCACATGGCTGTAAAAAGTAAAGCTCAATTCATGGAATTTGACATGTCTCTAGAATGAAAGACATTTGGCTGTTTGCTTACCTCCCTGGATTTCCATTTTTACTTTGTTTTAGCTTTCTGAGTGTTCTGTGGCAACCTAGCAATGCATTTCAAAACAAAAAAGATTCTTTTCTTTTGATTTTTAACTCATCATTTGTTGTTTTCAGCAAAAGGGCTTTGTTATTATGGTACCTAAAGTCAGTTTGACTACCAAAAATAGAACTTCTTGTTTGCAAATATAATTTATTGTTTTTTTTGTATTATAAACATAATGCGTGACAATTACATTAAACTTGAGACATACAAAAAGTACAGCAAAGAATATTAAAACACCCATAATCCCATTACACATTTATCTTTTTGTGCATACATGTGTCCCTTTGAGTTTTTATATATAATTTGCATCATACTATATCTTGTTTCATAATATGATTTTTATTTCTTAATGTTTAAGGAATGTTTGCTCATGTCATTAAAAATTCCTCCACAAGGTGCCCATACCCCATTACACAAGAGTAAAGAAAAACATCTTCACAAATATGAATTAGTTAAACTGGGAATCCAGGCCTTATGGTATGTTAAAATAATTTGCGAAGATTATTTATTTCAGTATTTATAATTGTAAAAGTATTAGAATGTATGTAAATGACCAATCATAGGAGATTGATTGAATAAACCGTGGTACATGCACACTATAGAGTACAATGCAGCTTTTTTATAAATAGAATTGATATCCAGGAAATAAGATACAAAATGAAAGCACAAAAGAGCACATGTAGTGTTTTTTTTGTGTGTAAGAAAAAGGGAAAATAAAACATGCATATATGCAGGAAGGGTAAAGCAGAACACAATAAAATCAGTAATCCATATGTGGCAGAAAGTGTGGTGGAAGAGATATGGGTCTCACATGACACTTCTTGGAGTTTATTTTTTGGTATAGTTTCAAATTGTGTTAATATCCTGCCTATTCAAAGGGCTTCTCTGATGGCTCTGCAGTAAAACATCTGCCTGCAATGCAGGAGACACGGGTTCGATCCCTGGGTTGGGAAGAATCTCTGGAAGAGGAAATGGCAACCCACTCTGGTATTCTTGCCTGGGAAATCCCATGGACAGAGGAGCCTGGTGGTCTGCAGCCCATGAGGTTACAAAAGTTGGACATGACAGCAACTGAACCACTGCTGTGTATTCAACAGGTTAAAGAAAAATGATATCAGTGAGATAGCAGATCTAAAACTAAGCATACTAAAACAAATGAACATAATTGGTTATCAGAAGTCAAATGAATACTGTATACTGAAAGGTAAAGAAGAAAGAAGGGAGGAATAATTCAAGTAATTTATTAACACAATATTGGATGATAGGACCGAGGAGCCTGGTGGGCTGCCGTCTACTGGGTCGCACAGAGTCAGACACGACTGAAGTGACTTAGCAGCAACAGCAGCAGCAGCAGCATCCTCAGTTTGGGGCAGAATGGGAGAGGCAAACAGTACTGCATACAGATCTTGAACTTTTTTCTTTATTCTGTTTGTTTATTTTGGTGGTTTGAGCAAGCTAATGCTGAAATTATTTTGAGTGAATGAGTAATTTAGTTAATATTGTTTGGAGCCTGTATTTTCACTGTGGAAAAATGGACATACAAGTACAGAATAAGAGAAGACAGAAAAGAATGCTGTGGGAATGGATTGGATTGGAGGTGTCTGTGTAAATATCTACATTCCTGTGTATAAGTGACTTATGTGTGTGTGTGTACTTATATATTTGTTTATGTGAATATATACACATTTATGCCCTAGTGCTCTTGCCAAGTGGACAAAGGAAGAAAGTTGCTCAGGTAGTAATGACACAGCTAGCACCATATCTCATTCTTTTAGCTTCCTAGGGCTGCTGTAAGAAATTACCAGAAACTTAAAACAACAGAAATTTATTCTCTCACAAGTCAGGAGACTAGAAGTTCAGAATCAATGTGCTGGCAGGGTTTAGTTAAGTCTTGATCTTAGAGGCGCCGAGGGGGAATCTCTGCCATGCCTTTCTTGTAGCTCCTAGTGGTTGCCTGTGATCCTTGAAGTTCCTTGCCCTGTGGCAACATAGCTCTAGTCTCTGCCTCCATTGTCGCATGCATTTTCTCTATGTCCAGATTTCTTTTTTCTTATAAGGACACCAGTCATTGGCTTAGGTCCCATGGGGGGTAGTCTCCTCTTGGTTATATCTGCAAAAACTCTTATTTCCAAGTAAGCCTGCATTCACAAGCAATACCAGCAGTTAGACCTTAAACATGTCTTATTGTGGGGCACAGTTCAACCCACGGCACCACTTAAAAAAAAAATTCAGGACTCCTTGTTGAAATGGCAGGTTCCAGGGCCAAGTATAACGTCACAAAGGAAGCATTCAAAATAATGATGGATGGTTTATCTTAACTATATAGGAAAGAGCTGGAAGGTCTCCCATTGGCCAAATTTGGGACAGTTTGAGCATCAAAATAATTAAATACCATAATGAATTATGAACCATTGGGAAAAAAGAATTTTGTGAGATTATGCCAATCATAGGTGGGAGGGAGGAAGAAAAAGAAAGAAAACAAGAAAAAGAAGGTATCTTGCTTACAGTAGAATGCTGCAGGTTGAATGGCAGATGTGGCCGGTGTCGTGGAGTTGGAAAAAAGCAAAACTGAAAACAAACCTGACATTGTTTTGCAGCTTCCAGGGTAAAAATTAGAGCAAGTAAAAATTATCAGTAGAGGCAACAGGTTGATGAGGAGGAGGATATTTGCATGGTCTTAAAGTAGCTCCCAAAGAATGCTTATTAGTTGTAGGGTTGAAAAGAAATTGCAGTAATGCATCGGAGATGTCAAGCCCTAGTGATGAAAATTATCACCAATGAGAGTCAGATGGCCAATGTAGAGGACACAATGTCGCCTATACAATATGCTGTCTAGAGTGCATTATCTCAACTTAATAACCAGGAAACATTAGAAAATGCACACAAATAGAGAAAGACAATACTAACAAGTGCAAATAAATAAAGCAAATAAAATAAAAATGTTAACAGGGGAACCTGAGTAAAAAGCATAGGTATATGGGGTTTTTGTACAATTTTTATTTTTGGAATTTTTCTACATTTGAAATTATATCCAACTGAAAATTCATATAAACTCTATGACAAACCTACATAGTATATTAAAAATCAGAGGTATTATTTTGCCGGGAAAGGCCCATATAGTCAAAGCTGTGGTTTTTCTAGTAGTCGTGTATGCATATGAGAGGTGGACCATAAAGAAAGCTGGGTGCCAATAAACTGATACTTTCAAATTGTGATGCTGAAGAAGACTTGTGAGAGTCCCTTGGACTACAAGGAGATCAAACCAGTCAGTCCTAAAGGAAAACAACCCTGAATATTCATTGGAAGGATTGATGCTGGAGCTGAAGCTCCAGTACTTGGCTACCTGGTGCGAAGAGCCAGCTCTTTGGAAAAGACCCTGATGCTGGCAAAAGGAGATTGAAGGCAAAAGGAGAAAGGGTAGGCGAAGAAGGAGATGGGTTTGATAGCATCACCAGCTAACAAGACATAAATTTGATAGCATCACCAACTAACCGGACATAAATTTGAGCAAACTCGGGAGCTAGGAGAGGACAGAGGATCCTGACATGCTGCAGTTCAAAGAGTTGGACAAAACTTAGGAACTTAACAACAACAAAATTCTTTGGTTACTGAGAAGAAATTGAGAAAACCATCTTAAATTGGACTCAGATAGTGTACAGTCCCAACTGACAATTAGCCAATCTTTTTAGTGAATATTATTCAAACTTTTTAACTAAGAAACTGATTTTGTGTTAACTGTGAAATATCTTATTACACTGACTTTATGCTTCTTAAAGCATTAAATTATGATGCCTAGAATCTCTTTGAGATTTAACATACTTATACATAATTATAGTTAATATATAATTAGTATCTATATATTATAGATACATAATCAGTATCTGTGGGGAATTGGTTCAGGAACTATATCCCCCTCCAAGGACATCAAAATCCTTGGATGCTAAAATCCCTTATATAAAATGGTATGGAACAGTCAGTCCTATCAAGGTATTTGTCATATCAAGGTATTAATATCAAGGTATTTCTGCATCTACATTTACAGAAGGCTGGCTCTATGGTTAATACATACAACTTGTAGCAAAGTATCTCAATTCTTTCCATTAATTCCAATCAATTTTTGTATGCATAAAAGACATCATTAGAGTTATTAGAAGAAACCTATAAACTTATAAGACTAGTGGCCTTATTAATCATTATTCATATCTGTAATATTATAGAGATAGAGAAGGAAGAGATTAACAATATATCCATCAGCTCTTTCAATCAAGATCGATATAATACAAATGGATTTTAAGCCAAGGCAGATTTCATGAGAAAGAAAGGAGGAGAAATTCTCTAATGCAGAGGAGAATTTTTGTGGTCATCCATAATCAATTATACAAATTATACAAATATAAAAAGAAAGTTCTGACATGTGATATTCTCAAACTTGGATATTCAGAAGAGTGATTTTATCCGTGCACTGGAAGCAAATATATCTCTCAGGACCATTCATTTGTTAAGTGCTTATCATGTGCTGGACGGTGTTTTAGGCACTTAGAACATAACTGTGAATAAGAATTGTATTTATAATAGACAATATAGCAGAAAATGTTCTCTGAAGAATTGTTAATAATGGATCACATTTGTGTAGTGACACATACCATTGTGTAGTGACACATACCATTCTAAGATCTTTATGTATTTTAGTTAATTTCCCTTAATTAACCTTGTGAATATTGCCACTGTTATCACCTCCATTTAATGGTTGAAGAAACAGAAACATGGGGATGTTACTTAACTTACTCCAGGTCTCACAGCTAGCATATGACCAACCTTGAATTTGAACACATTGTATAGGCTCCTGTGTCCAACCCTCTTTTTTTAAAAAAATAAAACTTTTGAGATCACTGAAAATTCCTATGTCATTGTAACAAATAATATAAAGAGATCTCATATACCTTTACACAGTTCCCCCAAAACACTATACTGCAATAGCACAACCAACATACTGATGGTAATATAATCCGGGTACCAAACAGATCCATCACAAGAATCTCTCATGGTCTTAGTTTAGGCTGCTATATGAAAGTGCTGCAGACTGGGTGGCTTAAAAATAGGATTTGATTTCTCACAGTTCTATAGGCTGGAAAGTCTAAGATCAGAGTGACAGCATAGCATGGTTGAGTTCTGATGAAGGTCTTTTTCTGACTTGCAGATGGCTACCTTCTTGCTGTAGCCTTACATTGCTGTAGAGAAGGGACTGTCTCTCTTGTCTATTCTTAGAAAGGCACTAATCCTTCTCATGAGGCTTCCATTCTCATGACTTAATTACCTT
This sequence comes from Bison bison bison, assembly GCF_000754665.1. Lineage (NCBI taxonomy): Eukaryota > Metazoa > Chordata > Mammalia > Artiodactyla > Bovidae > Bison > Bison bison. The sequence goes on from NW_011494881.1 coordinate 8,339,304, forward strand.
GAAAAGCCTTACCTCAGAAACATTGCACTGAGAATCAGGGCTTCAGCATACAGAATTGTAGGGACATAGACATTTATTATATACCATTGATGTTGTCTCTCTATAGCCACACCCACTTAGCTTCTATCCCAACCCCTTCACATACCCCCTTAACCCTGGCAACCACAAACCTTTCTCTGTAATTCTGACATTTCAAGAATGTATAAATGTAATCATACAGTATTTCACTTTTCAAATTGGCTTTTTTCACTCAGCAGAATCCTGTAGAGAGTTATCTAGATTGTTGGCATATATCAATAGTTCATTCTCTTTTATTAATACATAGTTTGGTACGAAATGCCAAAGTTTGTTTACTCATTGGAAGACCTCTAAGTGGCTTCTGCTGCTGCTGCTACATTGCTTCAGTCATGTCCGACTCTGTGTGACCCCATAGATGGCAGCCCACCAGGCTCCCACATCCCTGGGATTCTCCAGACAAGAACACTGGAGTGGGTTGCCATTTCCTTCTCCAGTGCATGAAAGTGAAAAGTGAAAGTGAAGTCACTCAGTCGTGTCCGACTCTTAGCGACCCCATGGACTGCAGCCCACCAGGTTTGATGCTATTATAAAAAAGTTTCTATAAACATTTGTTTATATTTGTATTTTTCTTAGCTACTTCTAAGCTTTATCCATCCCTTCATATCTCTTAGTAAACCGAATAGACAATAACTTGCTGGTAAGGTGACATTGGGAGAAGGAAATGGCAACCCACTCCAATGTTCTTGCCTGGAGAATCCCAGGGACGGGGGAGCCTGGTGGGCTGCCGTCTATGGGGTTGCACAGAGTCAGACACGACTGAAGCGATGTAGCAGCAGCAGCAAGGTGACATTGAGAAGAGGCCTGAAGGAATTAAGGAAAAATGCCATGTAGCTATTTGAGGAAAGCACATTTCTAGCAGAGGGGAGCAGTTAAGAGGCTTTGAGGAAGGAATATGCCTATAGTATTTACAGCACAGCAAAGGAGGACATTGAGACACACCACAAAGAGAATGAAAGCAGATGAACTCTGAAAGGCAGCTATGAGTCAAATCTATAAGATATGTAAGGTTTTAAATTTTCCTAAGATGAAACAGGCAACTATTAAAAGAGTTTGAGTAAAGGAGTGGCATATTCTGTATTATATTTGAAAACTCATTGTAACTCCTAAGGAAAATAGATGAAACTTGAGCCAGGGAGAACAATAAGCAGGCTTTTACAATAATATTTGGCAAATACATGATGGTGGCTTGCACTAGTGGTGGAGCTGTTTAAGATGGGTCAGATTCTGGATATATTTTTGATAGATTGATTATTGGATATGAGAGAGAGAGGAGGGAAGGATGATTCAGTTTACTGACTGTGCTGAAGCCTTGCACTGTGTGCATCGCAATAAAATGTGAAAAATTCTGGAAGAGATGGAAATACCAGATCATCTGACCTGCCTCTTGAGAAATCAGGTCAAGATGCAATAGTTGGAACCAGACGTGGAGCAACAGACTGGTTCCAAATAGGAAAAAGAGTACATCAAGGCTGTATATTATCACCCTGCTATTTAACTTATATGCAGAGTACATCATGAGAAATTCTGGGCTAGATGAATCACATGCTGGAATCAGTATTACCAGGAGAAATCTCAATAACCTCAGATGTGCAGATGACACCACCCTTATGGCAGAAAGTGAAGAAGAACTAAAGAGCCTCTTGATGAAAGTGAATATGGAGAGTGAAAAAGTTGGCTTAAAGCTCAACATTCAGAAAACAAAGATCATGGCATCTGGTCCCATCACTTCGTGGGAAATAGATGGGGAAACAGTGGAAACAGTGTCAGACTTTATTTTTTGGGGCTCCGGGAGTTTGTGATGGACAGGGAGGCCTGGTGTGCTGCAGTCCATGGGGTTGCAAAGAATCGGACATGACTGAGCGACTGAACTGAACTGAACCTGCATATTCTCTAGCCATAGATAAATTTGCATTTAGAGCTCAATATTTTCTCTGTGATGACATAGAATCAGAAGAAAGAGACTTTCAGTCTTTAGTAGCATGTGCACATGATAACTTCATCTCTTCATTAGGACCTGAAAATGTGAAGTCCATTGTCCATAGTTCCTGAGCTCTTGTTGAATAGGTAGTATTAACATTTGCCTTTCTCTCTCTTTTATGACCTGTCAGCACTAACACAACTCCTAACTTCAACATAACCTTTCTATAGATTTGTTAATATATTGAAACAATCTATATTGCTTCTCTGATCTTGTTATGGTTTACTAAAAGGTGGTATGAATATTCCTTATTTACATGTATCATTGTAATGGCAATAGTGATAAACAATAAACATGTTTTTTATTTGTACAAATTTAGTATTGCAATGAGTATTGCTGAAACTTAGTTTAGTGATATATCGTTTATCCAGAATTGTCAAGGATAGTATTACATCTTAACAAACGAAATACCGAGTAAGAGCATCTTTAAAATTTTACTCTTTCAGATAAAGCTGTAGCTGTATAAATTCACGATCTTTTTTATCAGTTCTGTGAATATAATTGTTTTCTCCATGTCTCAAGATTTCATATGCAGTATCTATTGTTATATGGGTTTGTTGTGTGCTTTTAAGTGGCTCCAAGCAGCTATGTATTTTCAGTTCAGTTCAGTCGCTCAGTCGTGTCCGACTCTTTGCGACCCCATGCACTGCAACATGCCAGGCTTCCCTGTCCATCTCCAACTCCCAGAGCTTGCTCAAGCTCATGTCCATTGTGTTGCTGATGCCATCCAACCATCTTATCTGCTGTCGTTCCCTTCTCCTCCCACCTTCAATCTTTGCCAGCATCAGGGTCTTTTCAAATGAGGCAATTCTTCGCATCATGTGGACAAAGTATTGGGAGTTTCAGCTTCAGCATCAGTCCTTCCAATGAGTATTCAGGACTGATTTCCTTTAGGATTAACTGATTGGATCTCCTTGCAGTCCAAGGGACTCTCAAGAGTCTTCTCCAACACCACAGTTCAAAAGCATCAATTCTTCAGTGCTCAGCTTTCTTTATAGTCCAACTCTCACATCTATACATGACTACTGGAAAAAGCCATAGCTTTGACTAGGTGGACCTTTGTTGACAAAGTAATGTCTCTGCTTTTTAATATGCTGTCTAGGTTGGTCATAAATTTTCTTCCAAGGAGCAAGTGTCTTTTAATTTCATGGCTGCAGTCACCATCTCCAGTGATTTTGGAGCCCAAAAAGATAAAGTCTGTTACTGTTTCCATTGTTTCCCCATCTGTTTGCCATGAAGTGATGGGACCTGATGCCATGATCTTATGTTGAGATTTAAGCCAACTTTTTCACTCTCCTCTTTCACTTTCATCAAGAGGCTCTTTAGTTCTTCTTCGCTTTCTGCCATAGGGTGATGTCATCTGCATAGCTCAGATTACTGATATTTCTCCTGGCAATCTTGATTCCAGCTTGTGTTTCATTCAGCCCGGCATTTCTCACGATGTACTCTGTATATAAGATAAATAAGTACAGTGACAGTATGCAGCCTTGACGTACTCCTTACCCTATTTGGAATCAATCTGTTTTTCCATGTCCAGTCCTAACAGTTGCTTCTTGACTTCATATAGATTTCTCAGGAGGTAGGTCAGGTGGTCTGGTATTCCCATCTCTTGAATAATTTCCACTGTTTGTTGTGAAACACGGTCAATAAAGCAGAAGTAGACATTTTTCTGGAACTCTGTTGCTTTTTCTGTGATCTAACAGATACTGGAAATTTGATCTCTGGTTCCTCTGCCTTTTCTAAATCCAGTTTGAACATCTGAAAGTTCACATTTCACGTACTGTTAAAGCCTGGCTTGGAGAATTCTGAGCATTACTTTGCTAGCATGTTGAGATGAGTGCAATTGTTCAGTAGTTTGAACATTCTTTGCCATTGCCTTTCTTTGGGATTGGAAAGAAAACTGACCTTTTCTAGTCCTGTGGCCACAGCTGAGTTTTCCAAATTTGCTGGCGTATTGAATGCAGCACTTTCACAGTATCATCTTCTAGGATTTGAAATAGCTCAACTGGAATTCCTTCGCCTCCACTAGCTCTGTTTGTAGTGATACTTCCTAAGGCCTTCTTGACATTGCATTCCAGGATGTCTGGCTCTAGTTGAAGGATCACACCATCGTGGTTATCTGGGTCATGAAGATCTTTTTTGCATAGTTCTTCTGTGTATTTTTGCCACCTCTTCTTAATATATTCTGCTTTTCTATATAGATACTTTGTATTAAGTTTACCTCTGCTAGCTTTGTTCATAGGGATGCTTTCTAAGGCCCACTTGACTTCACATTCCAGGATGTCTGGCTCTAGGTCAGTGATCACACCATCGTGATTATCTGGGTCATGAAGATCTTTTTCATACAGTTCTTCTGTGTATTCTTGCCACCTCTTCTTAATATCTTCTGCTTCTGTTAGGTCCCTACCATTTCTGCCCTTTCTCGAGCCCATCTTTGCATGAAATGTTCCTGTGGTACCTCTAATTTTCTTGAAGAGATCTCTAGTATTTCCCATTCTGTTCTTTTCCTCTATTTCTTTGCATTGATCACCGAGGAAGGCTTTCTTATCTCTTCTTGCTATTCTTTGGAATTTTGCATTCAGATGCTTATATCTTTCCTTTTCTCCTTTGCTTTTTGCTTCTCTTCTTTTCACAGCTATTTGTAAGGCCTTCCCAGACAGCCATTTTGCTTTTTTGCATTTCTTTTCCATAGGGATGGTCTTGATCCCTGTCTCCTGTACAATGTCATAAACCTCAGT
>NW_011494881.1:8344197-8383817 GCF_000754665.1 Bison bison bison
TAAACCTCAGTCCATAGTTCATTAGGCACTCTATCTATCAGATCTAGTCCCTTAAATCTATTTCTCACTTCCACTGTATAGTCATAAGGGATTTGATTTAGGTCATACCTGAATGGTCTAGTGGTTTTCCCTACTTTCTTCAATTTCAGTCTGAATTCGGCAATAGGGAATTCATGATCTGAGCTACAGTCAGCTCCTGGTCTTGTTTTTGCTGACTATATAGAGCTTATCCATCTTTGGCTGCCAAGAATATAATCAATCTGATTTCGATGTTGACCATCTAATGATGTCCATGTGTAGAGTCTTCTCTTGTGTTGTTGGAAGAAGGTGTTTGCTATGACCAGTGCATTCTCTTGGCAAAACTCTATTAGCCTTTGCCCTGCTTCTTTCTGTATTCCAAGGCCAAATTTGCCTGTTACTCCAGGTGTTTCTTGACTTGCTACTTTGGTAGCAATGAATCATCCTTAACCATCCCCCTTTCATGAATGTATTTCTAATTTTTTAGGGCAGGTATGAAAAATCTAGTTACGTAGAATTTTTAGAAAAGAGGAAATAAATATTAAATAATTTAGGTATTTGACTACTCTGGGACCTTTTCAGCTCCCTGATTCTCTTTTCTACTCTGCATTCCTGAAAGGCTTTACAGAGTAAGTCAGGAATATCTCTATATGTCGTTTAATTTGAAGTCCTTTCGTTCCGTGGAAGCAAATACTGCCCATTATTAGCAACCTGACGTATTCTGTTGATGAGAAAATGAGCAATTTGGATCATCCATAATTGTTTATACTGCAAACAGTGTATCAGAAATGTCATAGTCTCATTTCATTAAAAAATTTACATACACACAGATTTTAGAGTACTCATTCATGATGAAAGTCTACTTCCATACTGTTTGTGTTTGGAAACATTCAGTAGCCACTCTTGAACTTAAAAATTTAATTGAATGCTTAAAGAATTATAAGTGTTCCTTTTCTTAGCTCTAATGCTAACCAGAGTGCTTTTCTAAACTGCTGAGAATGGACTGAAGATTCTGCTGAGGGCTGTAGATACTTATCTCCCTAATTGAGCCACATCATTTGTTGCCATGAGGGGGAAAACCACGTGACCTGCTTTAATGCATTTCTCAGTAACAGCAGGAGGCTAGAATGTAGTTCATTCAAAAGTAAACCAGCAGCAGTATTATTAGACATGTGAAAATAGCATTGGTTATGGAGTGGTTTTAATAAAAGGTGAATAGTAATATAAAAGGATATAATCTTATTAAGTATAGGGAATGATTTTTTAAAATCACTTGTTATTCATTAACTGTTTACTGATTTTTACACTTGCTAAGTATGTTAAGGTAATTGTTGACTTCTCAAAATTGATTATTAGTATAAATTAGTGGTAAAATTTGAAATTGGTGATTTATCATGCTGTGCTAAAGCAATGAAATATTACTGAATATTTCTGAGTACATAGGAATGTAGTAGGATGAAAACTTTACTGACTACATCAACCTCACCTGGAGTAAGAGACATCAGTTGGCTTTGAGGGCTTCCCTTGTGGCAATTGCAGTTAGTATTGCTGAAACTTTGTTTAGTGATATATCATTTATCCAGAATTGTCAAGGACAGTAGTGCATTTAACAAGCAAAATGTTGAGTTCAGTTCAGTTCAGTCGCTCAGTCGTGTCTGACTCTGCGACCCCATGAATCGCAGCACACCAGGCCTCCCTGTCCATCACCAACTCCCGGAGTTCACTCAGACTCACGTCCATCGAGTCAGTGATGCCATCCAGCCATCTCATCCTCTGTCGTCCCCTTCTCCTCCTGCCCCCAATCCCTCCCAGCATCAGAGTCTTTTCCAATGAGTCAACTCTTCGCATGTGGTGGCCAAAGTCCTGGAGTTTCAGCTTCAGCATCATTCCTTCCAAAGAAATCCCAGGGCTGGTCTCCTTCAGAATGGATTTTTACTCTTTCAGATAAAGATGTAGCTGTATAAATTCATGATCTTTCTTTATCAGTTCTGTGAATATAATTGTTTTCTCCATGTCTCAAGATTTCATATACAGTATCTTTGTTTGAATAGATTGTCTACATTATCTACATTAACCTGACCTGGACTAAGAGACATTAGTTACAAGAACATTAGTCAGCAGTGTTACTTCAGTTTGCTACTGCTAAGTCACTTCAGTCATGTCCGACTCTGTGCGACCCCATAGACGGCAGCCCACCAGGCTCCCCCGTCCCTGGGATTCTCCAGGCAAGAACACCGGAGTGAGTTGCCATTTCCTTCTCCAATGCATGAAAGTGAAAAGTGAAGTCGCTCAGTTGTATCTGACTCTTAGCGACCCCATGGACTGCAGCCTACCAGGCTTCTCCGTCCATAGGATTTTCCAGGCAAAAGTACTGGAGTGGGGTGCCATTGCCTTCTCCCAAGTCTTATACAATAGTGCCATATTAGAGTTCATATTGGAGTGGCTTAAAAATCCAACTTGGCTTTCACCACGAAGAGTTTGATATGGACTCCACCGGAGAGATAGTGATAGTAGACAGATTACATAAAGAGTGTTGGATGAGAATAAAAGTTTGTTTAAAGACATAATAGATCTGAGTTTGTATATTATCTGAATAAGATATGATAGAAGTCTGATGATGGAAATGGAAGAATTATAACTAATAGATGGAATGAAATCAAAGGCATATAGATGAAGACTTTATTGTTGGAGGAAATTTTATACTTATTTAATATTTTGTGTGTTGTTTTTATTAGGTGTTTATTTTGGTCCTCACGGGAATCCAGTGAGTTAGGCAGAGTATAATTTTTATAATTCATTCCTTTTTACATGGAAGAAAATGGAGAAAAAAATTCAGGTTCCTTGAGGCTTCCCTAGTGGCTCAGATGGTAAACAGTGTGCCTGCAATGCAGGAGACCAGGTTTGATCCCTGGGTTGGGTAGATCCCCTGGAGACGGGAATGTCTACCCACTCCAGTATTATAAATAAATGGTATAATGAATTTAGTTTATGAATAACTGGCTCTTCACCTGAAAGGAAAAAAGTTCAGATGCCTTATCCATTATCACATGGTTAGAGAATAGAAATCAGAGAAGGAATGACACCCAACTCCAGTACCCTTGCCTGGAAAATCCCATGGATGGAGGAGCCTGGTAGGCTGCAGTCCATGGGGTCGCTAAGAGTCGGGTACGACTGAGCGACTTCACTTTCACTTTTCACTTTCATGCATTGGAGAAGGAAATGGCAACCCACTCCAGTGTTCTTGCCTGGAGAATCCCAGGGACGGGGGAGCCTGGTGGGCTGCCGTCTATGGGGTCTCACAGGGTCAGACACGACTGAAGCGAATTAGCAGCAGCAGGAGCAGAGAATAGAAATATTGTGATGCCTAGTTTTATACTAATAATTACTATCATGTTTGAAAATAGAAAAAGATTTTTGAAGAAATAATGGCTGAAAACTTCCTAAATTTGTTGAAAAACATTAATCTACATGTCTCAGAATTTCACTGAATGTCAGGTGGTATAAATGCAAAGATATGTAATAGTCAAAATGTTGAAAAACAAGTACAGAAAAGAAATTGTGAAAAAAGCAAGGGAAAAAATAGTCATCACATAAAAGGGAACACCAATAAGATTTAGAGACCAGAATACAGATGGTAAAGAATCCACCTGCAATGCAGGAGACCTGGGTTCGATCCCTGGGTTGGGAAGATCCCCTGGAGGAGGGCATGGCAACCCACTCTAGTACCTACTAGCTCTCCTTTCTTCTCTGAAAGACATAAAATTATATAAAATAATACGTATAAAAATGCATTCCTGGGTTTGTCACATACATATAGGCTTAATATGTAATAATAATAGCATAAGAGAGAGGAGTAAATAGAGATGTACAAAAATAAAGTTCTATATCTTACTAGAATTAAGTTAATGTGAATCTGAGGTAGATATAATTAAGATGTATATTCTAAGTTTTAGGGCAACCAAGGAGAAAGTCACAAAAGTTATAATTTAAAGTTATTAAAAGACCCATATAAGTATGTTCAACTGATTTTTGACAAAAGCATAAAATCAGTTCATTTGAGGAAGGATAGTCTTTTCAAAACATTGCAGCTGAAATAGGACATTCGTAGGTCCAAAAATGAGCCTTATACAAAAATCCTCATACCTTATATAAAAATCAAGTCAAAATGGGTCACAGGCTTTAATGTAAAAAGGAAATTATAAAACTTTCAGGGGAAAAAATGGGTGCAAATCTTATCAATGTAGGACTAAGCAAATTTCTGTTCTATGTTGTACTAGAAGTACTAATCAAATCAATTAAGCAGGAAAAATAATGGACAGCTAGAAGAGAAAGTAAAACTATCTGCTGTAGACTATTTGTGTCCCTTCAGAATTCATATGTTGATTGCTAATAATTTAATCCTCAATGTATTTAGAGGTATGGTTTTTAAGAGGTGATTGGGCCATGAGGACAGAGCCCTCACAGGTGATATTAGTGCACTTAAAAAAAGAGGCACCAGAGGGATCCCTTGCCCTTTCTGCCATGTAAGGACATAATGAAAAGATGCCCATCTATGAAACAGGAAGCACGCCCTCATCAAACACTTCATCTTCTTCCCAAATTCCAGAAATGTAAGAAATACATTTGGTTTTTTCCAAGCCACTCAGTCTTTGGTTTTTTCTTATAGCAGTCTGAATGGACTAAAGACATTGTATTTGAAGATAGGATGTGATTTCTCATGTAGAGAATTTTAAGGCATCCAGTAAGGGGGGTGTGGGGAGAGGAAAAGGATATGATAAACATAAATTAGAAGTTAATGAAATAGAAAATAATACAGACTTAAACCTAAAACCTACTTGTTTTAAAAAGTAATCAGAATAGATAATATTATCTGAAAATACTAATAAAGTGAAAAACAGGAAAAGAGCCCATTAGCAATGAAAATGATGTTTAATCAGTAAAGAGAGGGAAAATTGGGGCCATTATATTTAAAAGTTTGATACATTCTGAAATTTTCTCATTTATCTTATATATTATCTTCATAGTTAGACTTAGCCATACTCATGGCTATAAATACCTTTCATAGAGAGTTGTGATTTCCAAATGAATTTTTTTGGCGTATTCTAATTTCCAAGTGTAATACCCACTGCATGCATTGGAGAAGGAAATGGCAACCCTCTCCAGTGTTCTTGCCTGGACAATCCTAGGGACGGGGGAGCCTGGTGAGGTGCGTCTGTGGGGTTACACAGAGTCGGACATGACTGAAGCAACTTAGCAGCAGCAGCAGCAATACCCAATGGTTAGTCGATATATGCCAGTGGTAGTCTTGAAACACCGTTGATCTTGTTTCTCCCTTTCATCTAAAACATTTCTGTGCATGGCATCACTATAAGGTTTGGCTCAATGTTCTCTGGCCAAATCCTAAAAGTCATCCTTGTTTATTCCCTTTCCTTCAAGAAGTATCTGTCTTTAAAGTTTATCAGGAATGCATCTGTTTTTCTTGTATCTGCAACTACCTTTCTATTATAAAACTTTAGTATTTTATTTTTTTACTGTAGGCCTACTGCAACAACTGGTCTCCCCGGTTTTACCTTTTAACTCTTTCTAAACCATTCTCCACAGAATAATATGAATTATCTTTCTAAAATGCACATCAGTATAAGTCATTTACTGCTTAAGTTCCTTGCATAGTTGCCAGTTGCTTATAGAATAAAGTCTGAGCTTTATGCAATGATATATAAGATCCTACATGTTTTATTGCTTTCTCTTAACGGTCATATCATCTTATTCCATTCCTCCCTCATTGACCATTTCTTAAACACCTAAACTCTTGTCTTCTTCAAGTCCTTCCCTCCTATTCCTTCTCTCTAGAATACTCTTGGCCAGTGTTCCCTAACGTTTTTGGCTTTAGGGACTGATTTTGTGGAAGACAAGTTTTCTTTGGATCAGAGGTTAGGTGGATGGTTTCTGGATGATTCAGGCATATTACATGTATTGTGCTCTTTATTTCTAATTTAATGCTGCCTCTGATCTGATGAAGGTGCCAGTCTGCAGCCCAGAGATTGGGGATCCCTGCTCTTGAGTCACGTTTTCTAAGAGCCGACTCATGCATACTCTTCAGCTTTCAACTCAGATAGCATTCTTTTAGCAAGACACTTTCTGGTTACCTGTGTAAGATTGCTTCTGCTGCTTCTTCCTGCCTTTGTTATTACATACATGTAACATATTCCCCATTCATTATATAATCATATTTGTTACCTTTTTTGAGTCATCTCAGTTGGTAATTATCTTTATTTCTCCTAAGATCCTAACTAGATGAGAAGGTAAACAAAGTTCTTGCCTGTCTTAATAACCACATTAACTCTGGCGGCTAGCACAGTGTTGAGTATTTAATTTATATTCAGTATGCATCACTTCATGGGAAATAGATGGGGAAACAGTGGAAACAGTATCAGACTTTATTTTTTTGGGCTCCAACATCACTGCAGATGGTGATTGCAGCCATGAAATTAAAAGACGCTTACTCCTTGGAAGGAAAGATATGACCAACCTAGATAGCATATTAAAAAGCAGAGACATTAGTTTGCCAACAAAGGTTTGTCTAGTCAAAGCTATGGTTTTTCCTGTGGTCATGTATGGATGTGAGAGTTGGACTGTGAAGAAGGCTGAGTGCCGAAGAATTGATGCTTTTGAACTGTGGTGTTGGAGAAGACTCTTGAGAGTCCCTTGGACTGCAAGGAGATCCAACCAGTCCATCCTAAAGGAGAACAGTCCTGGGTGTTCATTGGAAGGACTGATGTTGAAGCTGAAACTCCAAAACTTTGTCCACGTGATGCAAAAAATTGACTCATTTGAAAAGACCCTGATGCTGGGAAAGATTGAAGGTGGGAGCAGAAGGGGACGACAGAGGATGAGATGTTTGGATGGCATCACCAACTCAATGAATATGAGTTTGGGTGAACTCCAGGAGTTGGTGATAGACAGGGAGGCCTGGCGTGCTGTAGTCCATCGGGTCACAAAGAGTTGGACATGACTGAACGACTGAACTGAACTGATATATATATAAATATATAAAAGAGATACAACAGATACTGTATCTCTTTTGAGTTTCTTTGTTGTTTTATAGTGGGTCTATTCCCTCCTTTCTCCCTTTTTTAGATCATATAATCATTTATATTACTGATGTGTCTTCGGTTTCATGTGGCATGTTCACATGCCTATGGTGCCTTTGGTCAGTGTTCTTTTCTCCCTAAGTATGAGTCTTTTGAATAAAAACTCTCAACTTTCTATCGTGATCACCTTTTAAAGAACCCTTTTATGTGTTCCACAGAACGCCTCTTGTTTTTTTCTTGTTGTTAGGTTAGACTGCCCAATTAGGTGTCAGATAAATTTGCTGCCTTTGGCACACATTCTGAACCAAAATTTTAATTCTAGAGCTTAGGGTCAGCATTTTCCAAGTGTGTTAAACTGTAATCCTTTATAAAATGTTATATGTAAAATAGTGAGTAATTTTGAATTTACTAAAAGCTGAGAAAGTTATTACTTTGGCTTTTCCCAAGATGACTTAAAATTTATCAAAAAGGATTATAGAAAGAACAGATTTATAGCAGCTGTCTGATATATGCCCAGAATCCCCATGTTCAACTAAAACCACCTTGCCCTAGGCTTTCTAGAGCATAATGCCCGTAGCAAGCAGCTTTCAACAGCTTTTTCAGGAAGCAATATTTTCCTTCAGTAAAAGGGTCACTGTACTGTTTTTCTTTTTCCTTCTCCTGTCTTATCTTTTGAGTTCAGGAAGTACTTTAAATTTACAGGCAGCTTTGAAGGCATGAAGCAAGTTCAGGCCTAGAAGTATTTCCTGTTATGGCATTAATCTAATTCCATGAAAGTAGAGCTGATTTTTCATCTGTAAAGTAGATAAAGTGCCTAGAGCAGCCGACCATTATTCTGGGTTATCATGATAAAGAGGCTTAGTTTTGACACGAAAGAGTTTATCAGCCTAACCAGTGGAAGATTTCATCCTTTTTGTTGAAAGATATATTAATGGATTATAATCTGTCTTGGCTTCCAAAAGAGAAAATTCTCCTTCATATTGAAATTGTTTACTTAATTCAGCAAATACAGTTTTCATGTTTATAAAGTGTGTAATACACAGTAAATCAAGACAACATATTAAGGGCATCACATAAAATTAAATGTTAGAACATTTTTTCTTAGTGTTCAAATTAATGTCCCAATTTGAAATAACCACAGCTTCTCTAAACGAATCAATATGACTTAATTTTAGTATATAGACATGTATAATTTCCTATAACCATTTATATTTGGTATTAGTAATTCATGTTATTAGGTCATATAAAGTCTTCTATCAACTTATATAAATACTTTCCTCATAACAACATATTCTGTTTAATAGTCAAAGTTATTTGTTTACTTGTGTTATTATGGACGTTGAGTATATAAAGCAGGCAAATAATAGGTAATTCAAAAAGTAAAAGTTCGTCTTTTTCCCATTTCTGCCACCTACCCACTGGGCTAAGATGTTTAGATTAATCCTAGTACTTTGTTATAGGTTGAAGAATGTATTTTGTTTCAAAACTGATTCCACATTGGACATATTTACAATGTTTTCTTGAATAATAATAGCTTATTTTAACACGTCTTACTACACAGTAATACATTACATATTTACTCCCCTTGATACTTCTCTGTTTTAAATTCTGTTACCTATTTGGAAAATGTGGCTTCCCTGGTGGCTCAGCGGTAAAGAATCTGCAAGCAATGTGGGAGACCTGGGTTTGATCCCTGGGTTGGGAAGATCCCCTGGAGAAGGGAACGGCTACCCACTCCAGTATCCTAGCCTGGAGAATTCAAAGGACTATACAGTCAGTCCATGGGGCCACAAAGAGTTGGACATGACTGAGCATCTGTCACACTTCACTTGGAAAATACGGAACCTGAAGTTAAAAGAGGTTAAATAGTTTGCTCAAGATCACCCAACTAGTAAGTGGTAGATTTGGGACTGGAACTCATGGCCTCATTATAGATTTATAGAAGTAGACAGTCATTTCCTGATCCTGCCTTTTATACCTGACAGGAACAAAGAATCTACTTACCACCTATTTCATAGTTAATGAGAAAATTGCTAAAGCTTTACCATATTCTAATGAGATGATACCTAGTTTTATGTTCATTTTGTTTAAAATAAGTGAACTATCTATTCATGCTCATAAACCAAAATACAGACATTGCTTTGTTGTTGAAATGAATAGTTTAAAATGTAGATCATCTGAATGTGAAGAATTTCTGGCCCAATCCGAGATACACTGAGCATTAAACTTGTGATTAGGGAATTTGGAGTTTTGTTGTTGTCTCATTAATTCGAAGTACAATTATCTGTGATTATCATATTTCAAAAGGAGTTTGAATACTATCCATTCTATCTTAGAGGATTTTGAGAAATTAGTATGAGATGTCATGTTAAATTTAGTAATTGAAGCATTATTCATTGAGTCTGCCTACTGTGTGTATTCTGTTAAGTAATGTGACAGGTACAAAGATGTAGAAAACATGGGTGCTGTCTTTATTGGACTACCAGTTTTTTTAGGAAGAATGAGATCTGGCAGTATAAATTGACAAATGCTTACTTAGTATATGTGAGGGTCCCCCTAGCTAATCTGTGAAAAGTAACAAGTATAATTCCATCAGCTTATACTAATCTATAGCTCTGTAAACTCAAGGCCTTACGTCTACTTTCTGAAAACACATACACGTACATATACTCAAAGCAGAGGTTTTTATAAGAACATGAAAAAGTGTTCAGCTTTATTAAGGATCAGAGAAATGTCAATCAAAACCACAATGAGATTCATCTTCACACTCCGCAGCATTTACATAATCAAAATGGTAGATCATCAAGTGTTGACAAGGATGTGGAGAAAGTGGAACTTCATGAAATACTGCTGGGAGTGTGCCAGTTCCTTAAAAGGCTAAACATAGAGTGACCATATGACTCAGCAATTCCACTCCAGATATATACCCTGGAGAAATCAAAACTTTTGTCTATGTAAAAATTTGTACACAAATGTTTGTAGCAGCATTATTCATAATAGTCAAAAATTAGAAATAATTCATGTCCATAAACTGATAAATGTATTATAATCTTTGAATTTATACACTGGAGTGAAAGTGAAAGTTGCTCAGTTGTGTCTGACTCTGTGTGACCCCATGGATTACAGTTCATGGAATTCTCCAGGCCAGAATACTGGAGTGGGTAGCCGTTGCCTTCTACAAGGGATCTTCCCAACCCAGGTCTTCTACATTGCAGGTGCATTCTTTATCAGCTGAGCCACCAGGGAAGCCCAAGAATACTGAAGTGAATAGTCTTTCCCTTCTCTAGGGGATCTTCCCAACCCAGAATCAAACCGGGGTCTCCTGCATTGCAGGCGGATTCTTTACCCAGCTGAGCTACCAGGGAATATTATTTAGCAATAAAGAGGATCAAATATTGGCACATGCTACAATATGCTGCTGCTGCTGCTAAGTCGCTTCAGTCGTGTCCAACTCTGTGCAACCCCATAGACAGCAGCCCACTAGGCTCCTCTGTCCCTGGGATTCTCCAGGCAAGAATACTGGAGTGAGTTGCAATTTCCTTCTCCAATGCATGAAAGTGAAAAGTGAAAGTGAAGTCGCTCAGTTGTGCCCGACTCTTAGTGACCCCATGGACGGAGACCTTAAAAATATTATTCTAAGTGAAAGAAGCAATTTACAAAATGCCATAGATGCATAATTGCACTTATATGAGAATTCCAGAATTTGATAAGAGACAGAATTTAGGTTGGTAGCTGCCTGGCAGGATGTGGGGGGGAACTATGGGGATTGGGGAGATAGTGATGGATGATGGAGACTGACTCCTGGGTACAGGCTTTCTTTCGGAGGTTACAGAAGCATTCTAAAATTGACTGTGATGATGAGTGTACATCTCTGTTACTGTACTAAAACCACTGGATTGTGTACTTTAAATGTGTGCATTGTCTGGTCTGTGAGTTAGATCTCAATAAAGCTATGATTTAAAAAGTAAAATGTAAAACAAAACATGATGTTAAGAATGTTTAGACTACTTAGACCTGTTGGCACACCTAAGAACAAAGTATCTAAAACATTTGTACTTAGAAGTATACTTGTTTGTTGTATTAAAGGCATAGAATTAGAGAGGGGCACGTTGAAGAAATGTATAATGTAAAAGTATTATTGTTATTATATTTATTCATCAAAACCATGGTGGTGTTAATTTATTTATTCTCTGTAGTCCCATTGGTTAAGTAGACTGTAGTACTTAGAATGAGTCAAATATTGGTAATCCATTGAGGAAAGAGTTCATATCAGAACTTTGTAGAACATCTGTCACTTGCCTCTCCATTTCAGGCATGTGCAGGTGACCTGACTGTTAATATGATGATCTCTTTGGCCCTTCGTCAGTCATTTGCCAGATTATCCAATGTGAGCAAATGATCAGTATAGCCAAAGTATATTTGTAATTTTGTTGTTTAGAGCTTAAAATGCATTTCACCACAGGAATTATCACCCTGTGCAAAAAGCTGGTTAATTCCCCACAATATTTCATAAATACTTAATATAACTAATTTAAAGCATTATTTAGGTAGGCAGTGAAAGAGGAGGAAGAAAAGCCTCTTTCCTGAGGATAAATCCTGGCTCTGAGGTTTTACACTTTTACTGGGAAATATTTGTCTGTTTTGTGATGAACACATGTTTGGGAGTTAAATAAACTCATGGGTCTTCTGTTTCATCCCAGTCATATAACTGATTTTGTTGCGTTGTGTTAATTGCTCAGACGTGTCTGATTCTTTGTGACCCCATGGACTGCAGCCTGCCAGGCTCCTCTTTGGAATTCTCCAGGCACGTATAGTGGAGTGGATAGCCATTGCTTTCTCTGGGGGATCATTCCTACCCAGGGATCAAAACTAGGTCTCCAGAATTGCAGGAAGACTGTTTACAGTCTGAGCCACAAGGAAATCTCCATTTAACTGATGTTTGTGTGCTCAATTGTATCTGACTCTTTGTGACCCCATGGACTGTAGCTCCTCTGCCCCCAGGCTCCTGTGTCCATGGAATTTTCCAGGCAAGAATATTGGAGTGGGTTGCCATTTCCTTCTCCAGGGAATCCTCCCAACCCAGGGATCGAACCCACATCTCTTGCATCTTCTGCATTGGCAGGTGAATTCTTTACCACTAGCGCCACCTCGGAACTTTTAAAAGAAGTTATTCCTTCGAAATTCAGAGTTAAGGGATTTACATCCTTTTTCTTCAGCAAAAAGAGAAAGAGGTGATGGTTATTAATCCTGATCCATTACTTTTCATGAAAAATACGACATTTTTCCTGTATTGGTTCATTTGTCTGACTGCTTTATTTCCCACCAGAAATCACAAGATCCATTTTGTGTGAGAGTATAATAATTTTCATAACTTCTGCTTATAAGGGCATATACACACAGAATATTAAAGATATGGATTAGAAAAGAAGTAATAAGACATTGAGAATAAATATCCTGGTAGAATTAGTTTCTTCAATGGCATAGTTACTAATTTCAAAAAATAAAAGTAAAAAGTGATGTAAATATGTTGTTCGGTATTTTTCTAAAGAATTAGTTCATTGCATGCACATTTAATTTTTACACACTTGCCCCAAAAAAGTTTTTTTCTCTCCCTATTATCACATGAAAATTACAGATGTAATACACAGCCTCTGTTGAAAAAACCTTCCATTAAAATCAGCTGCCCCATAGAGTGATTAATATCTTAATAACAAGTGTGAATATCATTAATGTATCTACATTTAATTTCATTATTAACACCTCATGTTTCTTATTATTCATTCCTCAAATGAAGAATTTTCCAGTTTATAGCTAAGTGGCAATTATATTTTTAAAATTTAATAAAGAGTAAGATGCTGTTGGTAGTACTACTAATTCATATATAAGTTTAAACATGCTTTTCTATTCATTCTTTTATGTATTTGTCCACTATTATTCCATATTTTAAGTGTCTTTGAGTGAACAAAAGTGGTTGAAATATAAAAGAAGCTACTTGGAATGTCTGTAATATCACATGCCCTAGTGTGTTTACACCTGCTTGAAGGAAAGAGTAAATTATTTCCTGAGAACCCCACAGTCACATAGCTAGTCCCACCTCTGATCTGCTCTGAGGCATTTAACCTCTCTTAACCTTGGTTTCCTTATTTAGAGGAAGTGGCTGTTGAGCTTTATACCTAAATCATAAAGTGAGTGCAAGTAATTGTTTACTGAGAATTCTAAGAAAGGGTAATGGAAAATGTCAAGTATAAATGAAAGAGTTATAACTGCTCTCCTCTCTCAAAGGAATTGCAGTTGAGTCGTTGAACTATCATTTTTAAAACTTCTACCTTTTCAAAAAGAGCTGTTTAAATAAAAATACATAAAAGATTTGCTTTGTTATCTCAATAGTGATTTTGAATTAATTAAAGCATACAGCATAAATATTTTATTATTATTATTACATTTAAATAGTAGATTAGCAAAACCCAGTAAAGAATTTGGAAATAGGTTCTGCCAGATGAACCATAAAATGGATGGTACATACTTTGAAGGGCTTTAACTTTTTCTTTTATACTGATTTAAGATTGATAATTTATCTCCTTACTCATTAATTACTTGAAATTGGGGAGGGGGGGCATCCTGCCACTAATTGTATAACCTTTTTGTAAGTTATTTCTCAGAAATCCTTCCAACCTTCCCCCCTCCTTAATATGCTAATGTTCATTTTGAATTTGTAAGAGGGAGCTATGCAGCTCTTAAAATTCGTTTGCCACTCAAGCCTTTTTCCCAAAGAGAGCTTGTTAACCTCTCCTCTGGAAGAGATTGTGAAATGCTAAGATAGGTTGTATATGGAAGAATGGGTAGGAGGTTGTGGTAGAAAAATGGAGTATGGTAGAAAATATAAAAGTTGGAAGGACCTTATATTTCATGGTTAAAAGTATAAGCATTTGGGGACCACGAAATCTTTTTAGGAGAAATGTGGTATAAGACTAATTTGGAAGAATACTTGTGAGACATTAGATAATTGTCCATTTGTTTTTAACCATTTATGCTAGTGGTTCCCAAATATGTAAAATGAATGAAATACAGAAGAAAAAGCTTCAGCTTTTCTTCAGTTTCTTGTTGCTTTTAGAGCTTGGAAATACGTTGAGATATTTTTAAACCTGTTTCATCAACTATTATTTTCTCTATTTTATATACTACAATGATTTTAAGCATACTTTTACCTTGATTTTTATAAGCCAAAAGTATAAGTGATTGCTCTCAAAACACCTCATGTTCCTCATTTGTGTTGAGAAAGCTTTGGGGTGTTGTTTTTGTTTCCTTAATGCTTTAGTGAAAGCATTTCACATCATCTGCCCTTCCAGTAATAATTTCTATCAGACATCTATTATTATGTTCATAATGAATATTAACTTATTAGCTATACTATTTGCTAACTTTATTTAAACATCTTTCTGTTTCCGTATTCGCCAGAAGATTGTAGGAGAAATTGGCTACAGGCTACTCATTAATACTAGGATGCTGAATGAAGATGCGCTTTAAGATTTGGCTAATATCCTACTACTCTGTCAATTTCCAGCTTTAGTTCCCTCATCTTTAAAATGGAGGTGAAAAATAAATAAATAAAATGGAGGTGATGTTAGCACTTCGCTCAAAAAGCTGTCAAAAATTAATAAATACATGGGAATTTCCTGGCAGTCCAGTGGTTAAGACTTCACACTTACTGACTAAAGCCCGGGTCATGTCAGGGAAATACAATCCCTCAAGGCAGCATGGCCTAAAAAGAAAGAAAGAAACAAAGAAAAAAGAAATATATAAAAATGCTTAATAAAATGGCCTAACGCATGTTAACTGCCCAATGAATGATTCATAATGCTGTTAATAATCATTTCCTTCTAAGAGTCTGTAGTGCAGAAGAAAAAGTTGGATCTCCTAGAGTTAGATAGGCTTGTATTCAAATTCTAATTCTGTCACCTGTTAGTTATATGACCTTGGACAACTCAACCTCAGCTTTCCTATCTGGAAATAGAAATGATAATGTTTAGTTCATTAGATTATAAGCATTAAGTGAGGCAGCATTTATCAGGCATATGATAAGTTTCATTATATGCCACTTCCTCTTCTATATAAATTTTCTAGGCTTTTTGTCTTACCCCAGGTGTTAAGCAGGTTTTATGTTAAAACTGTGTCCTCTCCTTCCTTGTAACACACCTCAGTGCCAAGTGAAGTGCTCTGTTCATAAAATAAAGTTTTCATTGACAATTTAGAACTCCTCTTCAGTTTTTCTCTATGATTAGGCCCCTTTCATTGAAAGTTGATGTTTAAGCCAAGAATTGTTAGACACATTCAGCGCAGTTCAGACTTGTGTATTTTATATACTCACTTTCAATAATGTATATTGGTTTCCTTAATTGATAAAATGCCCATTTTTTCAGTTGAAAAGCAGAGACACACATTCTTTGAAAATGTCTGAGTATAATAATTGTGTGATTTGGAATGAGATTTTCATCAGTCTGGGTTCAACCAGAGAAAGAGAACCAATAGATACATTTGATACACATGCATACAGAGATCGAGAGAGAAATTTCAAGGACTCGACCTTTATCCTTGTAGAAACTGGCTAGGCAGTCAAAAAACTACAGGACAGGCAACCAGAATGATCACCACCAGGCTAGAACTCCATGGGCATGGGCTGAAGCTATCTTCCATAGGTGGAATTTATTCTGTGAGGGAAACATTTGGCTATGTTTTTGAGGCCTTTCAACTGATTCAGTCCAGCCCTTCCAGATAATCCAGAATATATCCTTATGAGATGTTAACTGATTAGGGGTTTTAATTACATCAGAAAAATACCTTCACAGCAACACCTAGATTAACGTTTGAATGAAAAACTGGAATCTGTAGCCTAGCCAAGTTGATCTCATTAAAAAAACCATCATAGAGGATAAATTTTGGTGAAAGAAATAGCAAATTCAAGGTATTTCCTCTTTATTTTTGTGTATTATGTGGACTTTTTTATGTTTAAAGTATATAATGTAATTGAATAAGAAGTAATAAACATATTCTCAGTGTTTGTGCTTTTATATATTTCAAGTTTGTTTTGTCTTTAAAGTATTATAAAGTTTCTCTGGTTGATATCTTTCAATGCTTTTCTGTGTAATGAGATAAAGCAGTTGAATATAAAGGAAAACTGTTTGTGTGGGGATTAAAGGTTTATTGTATAAATGGCTTAAAGTTTTCTATTTTTGCTGCATCCCTCTGCTTCTGACCAGGGACTGTACTCAGCCCAAAACAGTAGAAGTCTATAATCATAACCACCAGGCCACCTTTAAACTTCCCCTAAATGGTTTAAAGATTAATTAACTGTGCTATCTTTTTACTTTCCTATAGAGCTTCTCTGGTGCCTCAGATGGTGAGAAATTCACCTGCAGTGCAGGAGACCTGGGTTCGATCCCTAGGCCAGAAAGTTCACCTGGAGAAGGGAATAGCAACCTACTCTGGTATTCTTCCCTGAGAATTCCATGGACAGAGGAGCCTAGCGGGCTACAGTCCGTGGGGTCACAAAAAGTCGGACACAATTGAGCGACTTTCACTTTTACTTTCCTATAACAGATCGGTCATCTATTGTTCAATTGCCAAGTCATATCTGACTCTGCAACCCCATGGACTGCAGAACACCAGGCTTCCCTGTCCTTCACTATCTCCTGGAGTTTGCTCAGACTCATGTCCACTGCCTCAGTGATGACATCCAACCACCTCATCCTCTGTCACCCTTTTCTTTTCCTGTCCTCAATCTTTCCCGGCATCAGGGTCTTTTCCAGTGAGTTGGCTCTTTGGCCAAAGTATTGGAGCTTTAGCTTCAGCGTCAGTCTTTCCAGTATATATTCAGGTTGGTTTCCTTTGGGATTGACTAATTTGATCTCCTTGCAGTCCAAGGTACTTGCAAGAGTCTTCTGCAGCACCACAGTTCAAAAGCATCAATTCTTCAGCACTCAACCTTCTTAATGATCCAACTCTGACATCCATACATGACTAATGGAAAAACCATAGCTTTGACTAGACAGACTTTTGTCAGCAAAGTGATGTCCTTGCTTTTTAATATGTTGTCTAGGTGGTCATAGCTTTCTTCCAAGGAGTAGGCCTCTTAATTTCATGGCTGCAGTTACCATCCACAGTGATTTTGGAGCCCCCAAAAATGAAATCTGTCAGTCTTTCCACTTTTTCCTCATCTGTTTACCATAAGTGATGATACCGGATGCTATGATCATAGTTGTTTGAATGTTGAGTTTTAAGCCAGCTTTTTCACTTTCCTCTTTCACCTTCATCAAGAGGCAGAAAGTTACCTGTTAGTACCTAGAAACTGTTTTATTTCCCATTTTGTTCTCACTTCTAACCAAGTATCAGAAAAATGTCAAAGGAAAAAACAGTTGGACATCTTTTCACTTTTTTGTGCTTTTAAAATTTTTAAGAAGTACAGCTCCACTGCTATTTAAATTTATTTTTTACCGGGATCTTGTGGAAGAAGTAAAATACTAATTCCATTTATTTAATGATTTTCTTTTGAGTTTATCCTCATTTTATAATATCTAGTCATTTGGATATTATAGAGAGTCTCTTGTGGGAAACAGTAGGGATCAAAGAATTTCTTATTCTGATGGCTTTTTAGTGGTTTTATTGCTAGAATGTGAAACATTGCTTTATTGTTTATTTTACTCAGTAAACTTGTCTGAAAACTAGGTAACAAAATGCAAAACAGTATATTTACTTTTCCACCTTTTCCCAAAGAGACAATAAAAGCAGTGTCTGTTATCCAGTGGAATAATTTGCTACCTGTGTTCTTCCTTGGCAAATACTGGTGGCTTTTATCACATGATCATAGATATATACAAAAATGCTAATGATGAAAAATGAATATAATATCTATTTGTTGAAATATGACCAGAAATTTAGAAATGAAACCTGTTTTTCTGAGGTGACATCTAGATATGCAGTTCTTTCTTAACAAATGACCTGATCTGTTTTTTCTAGCAATTCAAAAAAAAGGTGAGAGTGGGGGCCTAATATATAGCAAAGCTACTAAAGTGACTGAGTTTTTCATTCCATCTATACTGGATATCACGAATTTGACACAAATGGATGTAATTATTTTTCATTTTATGAAGAAATAAAGGATTGATCAAGCCATCCTAAAATGAAGGAGTAAATGCCAGGAAGAATGGAAGTAAAAAGAAAACTAAATACTGTATTCTTTAAAGAATAATAATATAACTCAATGTATAAAAATGAATTATTTTAGAGATTATTTGCTTACTTATTCCTGTAAGTGGCATTGTTGGGAAAGGATCTTGAAAGTACTTGATCAGAACCAATACATTGATTAAACGTCTCAATTGCCTGTTTTGCTTATTAACGGTGTATCAGCTATAATTCAGAGTATAGACGTATGTTTCACAAAAATTAACCTATGTATAATTAAAAGAAAGCTACACCTTAACTTGAGTTAATACTATTTGTTTTAGTAAATTTGCAACTGAGGAAATGGACTTGGTTGACAAAATATGAAAAATATATTTTAGATAAATGAATTTAAAACTTTCAGATTAACCTATAATTTTATCTGTATTTGGTTATATCATTAGCTGAAATGTGGAGCTAGTCATTCCTTCTACTTATTGACAGCTTCTAAAGTACTGAATTTATGTTATAAAGGTTTGTGGTGCTGCTTGCTTTATAGCTGTTAATGATTTGCTGTTTCTAAAACAGTGTTTGAAGTCGGTCTGTAGTTAATTGATCAACACACATGAATGTGGTAGGAAGAAATGAGATTAGGCATATAACCTCTGTTTTTATTTCAACACTATAAAACCATGAATTTATAAATAGATATAGAAATAAAATACTTCAGATGTATTTTGGGAAATTTATAAATGAGAGCTTGATTTTGCTACAGAATAGTAGTCATAAGAATTCTTTCCAGAGGTTTTTAAGAACTCTGTTTCCTGGCCAGCTGATTGTGGGTGACCATATTCATGTTAACTCCAGTTTATCTGATGACTGGCCACAAGTTTTTAAAATAAACGTTTGAGTTTACCAGATACACTTAATGATGATTAGAATAGCTCTTAAATTAAAAGAATTTATTTTGAACAAACAGTGGACACATTTCTGGTTTGCCTGTTGCCGTAGACTTATTAGGAATTTTTCTCAACTTGTTTTTGGTTACTATAACCTCTCAAGTTTACAACGATGATGGTGATAGGTATGGAGGTTTTTACTATAATAGAATTTAGAAAAAGTTATGTAAGCTTTATGCTTTATAGGTATGTAAAGATACTTTATCAGATAGATACACTGATTTTTAAATTGTCTTCACTTTGCAGTTATTTTTCTTTTTGTGCAAACCATAGTTCAACATAGGAGCAGGTGATTAGTTTCATGCTAACAGAGATAAGTTTAACTAAAAATCAAATTTTATAAATCTTTCTGAAAATCACACAAACGAGATAATTTCTTACAGGGTCAAGAAGTTACTAATTTTTAAAAGTTTGAACACCTGGTACCATCCAGATGTTTTATGAATTTTTTTTTAAAGCAAGAATCCAAATAGTGAATAGCTAATTTGTTCAGCATTTAAGATTCATTTCTATAGGACTAAGAACATGCACCCCATCTCGTTGACTATGGTTCTAATTACCTCAGCTTGGACTGATCAATTTTTGATCTTTTTCCCACCATACAAACATGTTACTTTGACTCTGTCTCTTTCTCTTCCTTTTGGATAATTTGCAGCCATGTGAGAATGGTTCATTTTGTTTGTTCTCTCTGGCTAGAGGCCAAGGGTCTCTTATTAGTATAATGCAGCTCATTGATGTGAATTTGTTGATCTCCTGGGTAGTTTTTCACAAATTTAAGGCATTTAAAAGCTTTTATATAGCATTTCACTTGAAATTATTAGTGGCCATTCAGTGATTTTGCTTTTAAAAATTACTTCATCATTTTATAGTTATTTCCTTTCCTTCTCATTTCTCTCCCCTTTCCAACATATAAAACCCTAAAAAAAAGATTTGAAACAACCATTTCATTGATAGATTTCATAAAAAGCAACAATTTATAAACTTGTAATTCAATAACAGTATTTTAATTAACAATTTTAAAGGACTAATGAAATTTTTTGTTTTGAAATAGTTGTTTAAGTATATGGATATTCATAATAGAAGCATGAATCTGGAGAACAATGACAGGAATTGGAGGTCAAAATTATTTAGTAACTGCTAAAAGCAAAAGCATATATATGTGTGTGTGTATGTATATACATACATATATTTCAAACTTTTGTTTTTCAATGAGGCAAGTTTGTTTCAAAATTAGAGCTATATTAATATCTTAAAATTTTCTCATAGCTAGTAGTTGCCTGTGTTCGCTCCTTAACCTTTGCAGTGAATGGACCTTTTTTGAATACATCAGAAGTAAGAAATGTTGAAGACCACCTGAGTCTTAAGGTATGCTCTTATTGGATTGATTAAATTAAAATCTTTTTACTTCATTTGTAATATTAGGAATCATTGGTATCATTTCTTTATTCCTCCTCCATTTAAAAGATTATTTATTGAGTTGTTGTTTTCGACAGTTCCATGGTGGTCCATTGGTTAAGACTCTGCACTTCCACTGTAAGAGATGCAGATTTGATCCCTGGATGCCTGGTTGGGGAACCAAGTTCCCACATTATCATGCAGTGTGGCAAAAAGTGGTATCTGTCAGTAGCAAAGTTTCAATTACATTACTTGATTCGATTTGTTTTGTTAGTATACTTGATTAATGTAAAGAAACCATCACTAGAGTGTATCTCAGGTAACTTGGAAAAGTCCAAGTATTGCTATCAGTATATGAAATATCATATTCATTTATAGAGACATTCTTTATGTTTTCCATTTTTTAACTTGAAAATATGTGTAAAAATAATAGACAATAGGAACTTCATGCTAAGGTAAGAATATATTATTTTGGTTGAGAAAGTATGCCTTGAAGTTAAACTATCAGGATATAAATCCAAGTATCACTGATTACTAGCTGTGTTCTCTTGGGCAAGGTAACTTCTAAACATCATATTCTTCACTTCAAAATAATACATATCTCATAAGGATAAAATAATTATGTGTAGGTTGTTAGAACATCGTGTGGCCCACAGGAAACACTTGGCAAATATTGTTATGCTGCTGCTGCAGCTGCTGCTAAGTTGCTTCAGTCGTGTCCAACTCTGTGCAACCCCATAGACGGCAGCCCACCAGGCTCCGCCATCCCTGGGATTCTCCAGGCAAGAACACTGGAGTGGGTTGCCATTTCCTTCTCCAGTGCATGAAAGTGAAAAGTGAAAGTGAAGTGGCTCAGTCTTGTCCGACTCTTTGCGACCCCATGGACTGCAGCCTACCAGGCTCCTCCGTCCATGGGATTTTCCAGGCAAGAGTACTGGCATGAGTTGCCTTTGCCTTCTCCAAATATTACTATGAAGATGTTTTTATTATTTTTCAGACTTTATGTTAAATTTTATACAGGTTTATTCCAAAATTAAAGCTATACCAAGGAGAGAATTTGAATCCCAACAAAAAGAAAATCAAAGAGTTGTTAAAAGAAATAACATATTTTTCAAGTAGTGTTTTTGTATTTAAAAAAAAAAACCAACAACCTGTTCTTTATACTTCATTGAAGTAGAACTGTGTACAAAGGAAGCTCATGATTTAGAAAATGTAGTTAACTCTTGGATTTATGGTCAAGTTATATCGAGTAGATAAAATTTATTTCTTGGCTGATCAGGAACACTTCAGAGAGTTGACATTCTCATTTTTACAAGAAATAAAGTGATTTGTTAATTTGAACAATATGATCAGAAGCTTCAGGTTTGATTTCATTATTCATAGGTGAATTTCATTAGTGTATCATAGGAAATATTTAACTTTCTTTTTTAAAAAATGTTGCTTAATCTAAATTAAAGGAATATTTCTGAAATGATTTGTTACTTTGCATTGCAGTGGCATGACTCTAAGATGCACAAAACTATTATCTCCCTCTTCCTCTAAGCAAATCTCTTTTTTCCCCAAGGTTTTTATTTATTTATTTTTAATTTTAGCTGCATATCTCTTTAACCAAGAATTTAAGCATCTTTTTGACATCCAAAAGAGGCCTTTCCTTGGCTGATTTCTACCTAGCTCTCTTGCCTGTTTTCAAACAGTGTTCTGAGTTTCAGCCACACTGGACTTGTTTCAGGTTTTATTCTTTTCTGATAAAACAGTTCTTATATTCTTACCTTCCATTACCTAGTTAACTCTATAGTTCCATCAGATTTTGTCTCAATCATCACTTCCTTCATCAGTTCCATTTAATGTACTTTTGTTATCCTAACAATATTTACACTTTTAACAAATATTAAATGAGTCCATACTATGTGCTAGATACCATGTATATATTTGTATATACATATGTATATACAAATTTTTGCTTTCAGTAATATTTCATTCCAGAGAGGCAGGGAAAGAGGGTAGGGCCCAACACATATAGCATATTATATATATATCAGGTGGTAATAATAGTTTATGGAAGTCACATGACAATAAGTATTTTATAAAAGAATAAATTAGGGAAATTGATTAGCACTTGATAGGTAGGGATTGGTAGTGTACTCTTTTAAACATGATATTCTTGGATGATCTCTTTAAGGAGAGGATGTTTACTTGAGACAGAAATTATTTGAGGGGAAGATCATGTATATATCTGAATGTTCCAGGCAGATAGAATGGACAGTACAGCATGCTTGATATTTTTGAGGACTAAAAAACCTTTGTGATGAGAAGGGTGGCAATGTTTTGTGGCCCTTTAAACAGTAGTTAGCACATAGCCAGTAAATATCTGTTGAATTTATGGACTGATATTTGAAACACTGGCCCAGATCATTATTTTCCTAGAAAAACAGATTGTTTATTTAGAAACTTGTTCTTTTGATCAGCTTAAGACCTTGTCTTTCAAACTGGCTTGAAAAATATCAGGAGTATGTCACATTTTCTTGGCTATAAAATTGGGAGTAAATGTTGTTTGTAAACATTTCAATACAGAATTCTCATAATTTTTAAAAATGATGACCAATAATTTTTAGTTTATGATTTATCCCTCAGATTCCTCATGTTTCCACCACATCCCAGTTTTTAAGTTTGTGCTCTTTTCTGTCATTCAGGAGTGAGTACGTTGAGACCTATTCCAAAAGAAAGGTGTGTATCATCAGCTTGGCATTGAAATTTTTTTGTACCGTACATGTAATGAGGTCATCTAGTTTCAGATTGGTACAGGCTGTTCCATTTACCACACCTGTACTATCAGCTCCCATTTGTCTCAGCTCCCAAAGCAATTAACTAAATAGCTTTTTTTCCCTTCATATTTCTTTCTGAATACTCATCTACCTTTCTTCTGGGACCAGCCTACAGACCACCTGGTGGTTCTTCCCTAACCATAGAATTCTTTAGATTAGTTAGGATTTAACATGAGAAATATCAAGAAATGATAAAGGAAACTTGATTAAAAGATTTTTTTTCTTTAAACATACACATATATACCCTACCTTAACATATAGTGAAAAGCAGTTTTTCCTAAATGAAAGAAGAGTTTCATTTCCAAATTGCTGGGAAAATAAATGTAAAGATAGGCAAAAATTGAACAGATTTCTTTACTGTGAAACAAAACCCTTTTTTCACAGAACATGTTTTTACATATCAGGAGACACTAGGGTTCAGCAGGACACTATCTGGAAAATACCAATACAAAAAATCAGCTCTCTATACCCAAGAGTCAAACATTTTCACAGCTAAAATGAGGCAGATTTGTTTTTCCCCTAGCTTAGTTTCCATGTGTTGAAAGTGAAGTCGCTCAGTCGTGTCCGACTCTTTGTGACCCCATGGACTGTAGCCTACCAGGCTCATCAGTCCATGTAATTTTCCAGGCAAGAGTACTGGAGTGGGAAGAGATTTGGGTTTGGAATCTGTTTCTCTGGCTATCTAACTGTTCCCCTACCCCAGGGGGAAAATACTGTGAAAGAACACCTGGTATTAAGTGCTCTTCGAACATTATTCTTCCAGATAAAGCAGGTTTTGTTTTTTTTTTTTTAATGGAAAAAACAAAGCCTTGTGATACCTGTGTACCAAAAGGTCCTTTTGACATAAACTGTATAATTCTAATATTCACATGTACACAAACTCATTTTGATTGTTGCAAATGGGAAGGGTGGAGCTTATTTCATTTGTTGTGCTTATGAGTCTGCTATTCTATAGTTGTGAAATTTCAGATATTAGTATGTCTAATTTGTTGTTGATTTGACTCATTTATTACCTAACACATGTACTATTGTTGCTATTGAAAAAAAAGTGATGCATGCGTGTAAAAAGATTGTAGTTTTTTTAAATGTACATGAACCCCAATAGGTTTTGTATAATTCTAATAATGAAGAGATTTCTATTCAAGGATGGTTTATTTTTCTTAAAACTTCAGTTATGATTTTATATTCAGTGTAATTTATTCCATTTCATCTGTAGTGCCAGATTATTCTATTTGCCTTATCCCTGCCATATACAGTTTAAACACTCTATGCCAGTGACTAGTATAAGCAAAATTGTTCCTAACAAAGGTGAAATCTGAAAGAGTTTTGTTTGTTGTATCTTTTTCTCTGTGAAGTTGTTACTTCAGGGTAACATAATATGATGTGAACGTTCTAGTGAAGTGTTCCTTTTATTCCATGGATTACAAATAGCTTGAGAAAATATTTAAACTAAAACTGTAATGGTTACTCCTGGTAGTCTCTATTTTACTGAGAATGCCTTTGTCAGAAATTATGTCATCACAATGGACTGTTAGCCAGGAAGTTCTGTCTAGCAGATGAATGAATTAGGAGTACTGAGATTCTAATAAAAGACTCTGTTGTAATATTGAAATACTGCTGGTAGGGGGTTGCCAGTTTTCTGTCTTTAAATTTACAGAATATCTTATGTGATTAAGGTAAGAAATACTTTAAATAAATCCTTAGAGTAAACCAACTCTAAACTTGAGAAGCCAGAAATAGAAAATGATATTTCCTTTTAATAATGCCATTTAAGTTCCCAACTTTTCTGAATTCAGTTACCAGACACTTGTTTCTTTGTCTCAAAAGCTCCTAGAAAAAAACAATAAATATACTCCTTGTTTTAGTCAGCTAACATCTAATTTTATCTGCACATTAATTCCATTTTAAAACTTTTCTCACGTTCCTAGTCTGAATGGTTTATGTAGTCCTCCATTGTTCTGATTATCAGAACAAAGATTTTGATTCTTTATTTTGGAAAGGAAAAATATCCTGACAGTACTATTTGCACATCATTTAACTGTTTCCTTCCAATTTAAAATATGGACTATTTTAGATAATCTCTGATCTTTCCCTGAGTACTAGTTTTTTTGGTAATTCATATTGCAGTAGTATAACATCTTCCAAACACATGTCCCCTTTATGCCTGACACAAAGCTTTACATATAGCAGGTATGCAGTATAATAGGATGGTTTGGAACTCACACATTTTCTTGGCTAAATATAACCTCCTGCTGTTTCATCTACTTTCTTAGCTAGATTTATTTTTAACTAGACTTCATGACATTTTACAATTAGTGGTAAATTCATTATGCACTATCTTCTATAGTAAATATAGAAAAATATTTTTGCAATATTGTTCCCCAAATCATGGCTTCCTAACTAATAGTAAAATATCTTATCTGTACTAGAGTTTTATTACACAATAATTACAGCATTTTATAGTGCTGTATCATAGCCCATTAACTAAAAATAGCCCAAATGGAAAATAAAACTATCCTGTTGCTTGAAAATATCTTAACTTGGGTTTTATTACAGGTTGCATATGGTATCTGTTAGAACTTTGAACCTATCTTGCTTGTTGAATTATTATGTGGATTAACTGTTGTGTTTAAAAGTTCTTGACTCTAAAAGCGTATGTCTGTTTTAAATCTTATACAAATGTTCTACAGGTTTTGAGAAGAGTCTAATTTCTTCATTGTATGTCTTTTTGGTTTATTTGTTTTGTTTTTATATCAGAACTCGATGTCCTAAGCACTCCCAAATTTAAAACATGGCTTTATATTATATGGTATTATTGATATTGGATAAAATTACCTATATTACTGACATGGGGACATGACAAAAATTTTAAGTTTTGAAAAATGACGTTATACAGCATATTAAGATTAAAAAAACCTATTTTATCATGGTACTCCCAAGAAAAATAAAATCTCTTTAAGAGTACATTTGAAGAACTTTTCTATAATTCTGTAGATTGATCTATAGAGAAAAAAAGTATAAGAAAAATAATTTTAAAAAAATATGCAGAGACCACAATTTCTTCTAAAACTAACTTCTGAAGTTTTGGGAAGTAATTTATTAAATAATGTATAGTTCATATCTAGTTTCAAAAATCAAAGTAATTTTTGTGTTTTGGCTACCAAGTAGAGCCTTACAGTTCAGTCATATTTGAGTGTGTCATCTACTTCAAAATGAAAGAACAAGATAGTTCTTGCCCTTTCATCACAAATTTAGCTTTCATAATTTGACTCACATTTGCCACGATTTTAGGTCGTGAATGAATCTAGTAAACTATCTAGCATCCATGTGACATATTTTCTTCCCTAGAGCTTATCAAATGTCAGTTGCCCCTCTGAACTAATGAGAATTTGGATTCTTTCTGAAAACTTACCTTTAAATGAGAAGAGTAGATTACTATAAAGATAGAAACTGATTAAGTTTAGAGATACACATTAAAGAAAGATGACTGAAACACAAAATTTAGTATTTTTAATTAACTTCCTCATAATTCACAGATTTAAGAATTTGTGATAGTCTCAAAATGTCTTCTGGATTCCAAGAAAGTGATGACTCAGATTTCGTAAATAAACATGAGTTCGGTTTAGTTCAGTCACTCAGTCATGTCCCACTCTTTGTGACCCCATGGACTGCAGCAGGCCAGGTTTCCCTGTCCTTCACCATCTCCTGGAGCTTTCTCAAACTCATGTCTATCGAGTTGGTGATGTCATCCAACCATCTCATCCTTTGTCATCCCCTTCACCTGCCTTCAATCTTTCCCAGCATCAGGGCCTTTTCCAGTGAGTCAGTTCTTCACGTCAGTTGGCCAAAGTATTGGAGTTTCAGCTTCAGCATCAGTCCTTCCAATGAATATTAAGAACTGATTTCCTTTACAAGTGACTGATTGGAATCTCCTTGCAGTCCAAGGGACTCTCAAGAGCCTTTTCCAACACCACAGTTCAAAAGCATCAATTCTTTGGCGCTCAGCTTTCTTTATAGTCCAATTCACATCCATACATGACTACTGAAAAACCATAGCTTTGACTGGATGGACCTTTGTTGGTAAAGTAATGTCTCTGCTTCTTAATATGCTGTCTAGGTTGGTCATAGCTTTTCTTCCAAGGAGCAAGTGTCTTTTAATTTCATGGCTACAGTCACCATCTCCAGTGATTTTGGAGCCCAAGAAAATAGTCTGTCATGGTTTCCATTGTTACCCCATCTATTTGCCATGAAGTAATGGCACTGGAATGCCATGATCTTCGTTTTCTGAATGTTGAGTTTTAAGCCAACTTTTTCACTGTCCTCTTTCACTTTCATCAAGAGGCTCTTTAGTTCTTCACCTCCTGCCATACGGGTGGTGTCATCTGCATACCTGAGGTTATTGATATTTCTCCTGGAAATATCATGAACGTGGAAAAGTATATTTCTAAGAAATCCTTGAGAAATTTCTACCTTAAGTGATGTTGTTGTCTTATTTTTGAAACAAGGAACCTCTATACAGATTTCCTAGTCTTTTCAGTATTTTCAGTTTTTCAGTGTATTTTTCCTTTTCCTATGGTTATTAGAAAACTGCAAGTAAGTCTCTGTTTTGCAGCTTATGACATTGTGTTTATTCTGTTTTTTTCTTTACCAGTACCTTTTAATCATGGTCTTATCTTTTTTACATCCTTCTCAACCACCTTAATCCTCAAAGAATTCGGTAAAGTGTAAGTGAAATACTTAAAAAACTCAAGAGAATGTTCTTAGATTCTTACTTGCCAACATATAGATCCTAAATATAAGAGAAAAATCATGAGCAACACTTCATGGTCTTTACATAATTAGAAAGTACTGTTACTGTTATGATTACTCTGAATTGATGTATTCTTATAGATACCCAAAGATTCTTGTATATAAGAGTTATTTGCATGCTTCCAAAGTTATAGAGAGTTTGTACTAAAAATGACTAGCAAGAAAATTTTCAGGAATATACCTAGGATATATTTTATATGTGACAGCTTCTCCTGAGTCCTTTGTGTTCTAGTTTTAGAAAGTTTCACTTTTTTAACAGCAGTACATAAATATTTTCTTAGCTCTATGTAAGTAAGAATCTGTAAACAATTTATGGAATGATATTATATTATAGTTTTGTTTTAAATTGTTTCTGTCATACCTTGAGAGAATATTTCATGAACTTTGAATCATTTGTCTTTAAGAGGTACATGAAATAATTTCAAAAGATACCTTACCATGACAAATGTAGTTAAATTTAAATATTGTTTTATATGTTTACTTCATTCCTAATACTGAGTTACTATGTATCTGCCACTTTTTCTCGGTGCTGAAAATACAGCTGTGACCAAAACAAATAAAGATTGCTGTCCCCAAGGAGCTTACATTTTAGTGTATAAAGACTTCAAACAAAATATATAGTGTATTAGATGGTAATAAGAAGTATAGAGGAAAATAAAATGGAAAAGGAGTGTTGGGTCTGCAGAGAGTGGTTGTACTTTCAAGTGGCCCCATTAGAGAAAGCCTCACCCAAAAAGGTAGAATTTAAAGTTTGAAGAAGTTCAATGAGCCAGTCACATACATCTTAGGGATAAAAACAATCTAGACACAAGAAATGGATACCAAGTATATCTACAGTATACTTGAGAGGAGTGAGGAGCATAGCATATTTCAGAAGCAAGGAGACTAATACAGCTGGAGTGGAGTAAGCAATGGGAAAAGAAGTAGAAGATGTAGTTACAGAGGCAAAGATTTGAGGGGCGTATTGAGAACGACTTTACACACCATAGTAAAGAGTTTATTTTTGTTTTACTTTCAACGAATAAAATGTCTTTAGAGGCTTTTGTGTGGAAGAGCAACATAACCTGACTTTATTTTAGTGTAGCATTATTCTGGCTGCTTTGTGGACAAGAAACTGAGTGGGACAAAGATAGACATTGGGAGATTAATTTGGAGGGCTTTGCAGTTATACAGGAAAGAGATAAGGTGGCATGAACTTGGATGCTGGCAATGGAAGTGGTGAGATGTGGTCAGGTTCTGAGTATAGTTTGCAGGTAGATGTAATAGAATATGCTATTGGATTGGAAGTAAGATATGAGAGAAAGAAGGAAGTATTATATATATTATTTACATGATAAAAGATGGAAATTCCATTAACTGAGATAAGGGAATTGGGAAGAATTTGGTTCCATTTTACACAAACTATGGGAAGTTTTAGTCTCATAGCCCAGTGGCCTGTGATTAATATAGTCCCTTGTCCACAGTGAATGAGTGATAGGTCATTTAATATTTCATTTTGTCTCAAACTTAGTTTAGACTTAGACCTTGATAAATTTGTATATTTACGATGAAGAAATTGGTCTTTTTTAGTTTATTGATTCTGTTGTTTCTATTTTATGATGCAATATGAGGCACCCTAATGGAAATACAACTTAAAGTTCTTTTCTTTTCTTTTCTTACTAACATTTAAAAAATAAGTATATATAATGTCTTTTGTCTTACTAACGTATTTGTACACCCTCCCCCTTCTTGGCAAACTTGTTTGAAAGTATAGTGTTACACGTTATGTCATGGGTATACTAGAGCACATGTGTTCAATACAGTTCATAAATGGAAGCAGCTGGCTTCCTGTGCAGTTAAGAGAAGGCGTGCACACAGCTGAGATCTTCAAACTTCAGAATCATTGGATTCAGTTTCTATCTTGTGTGATCATGTTGTAAGTTCAATTAGTACAGATGTGTAACAAACTACCTTAATGGCTTAAAAATTATTTTATTTCAATAGTTGAACTGTTAAACCTAGTTAATGTTCTTTCCCCATGCCTTGTCCCAACTCATCCATCCTACCTCTTAAAAAAGCACATTATACCTATAGGCTTAGTTTTATATTCGATTCTGAAAAGGTCTTGGCAAGAGGCAAAAAAGTTACCATCTCAAAGGGAAAAGCTGAATTCATACACAGGAACTGCAGGATTACTTTGGCGTTTTACTAGTCCCTTGTAACACTAGCAAGTCCCATAAATACCTAATGGAAAAACAGCAGAAAATGAGATCTGCAGCAGCCTTTTGAGATCGAATTTATGTTGCTGAACATTTTTTTTGAGGTTGAGTGTAAAGGTCAAAAGAAAGTGGATAGATTAAACTTGCTGATTTTTGCAAACTTAAGGCCATGTTTAAAGGTTCCTCTTTCTGTAGCAAGAAAATTTCAAGATAAATGGCTTTGCTTCATTAGTTGAAATGTCATGTCTTCATTTATTATCTGTTACATGAGACATTTAGTGATTTAGTAGTATTTACATGCAACAAATGAAATCCTCAATCCAGTTTAACAAATGTAGATAAAGAAAAGAAATTAATTTTTAAAATTGGAGATCTTACCAAGGTAAGATAAGTGAATGTATATGATTTTGTTTGTATTTTTTAAATTTTAGATATTTTTGGAAAATGTAGAAGGAAAAGATAGAAGTCAAAGTTTTCCTTTTTGTTAGTATAAGTTATTGATCCAGCATAGTATTACCCATCTCTTTTAAAAACATATTTTATCTATTATAAATACTATTTCAGTGAAAGTAAACTTCACTGAAGAAAGGACATTAATCTTTTAGCATTAAATTAAAATTCATAGATGTTTTTACTGGTCCCTTTACCTTTTGAACGGGCTTCCCTGGTGGCTCAGACAGTAAAGAATCTGCCTGCAATTCAGGAGACCTGGGTTCCATCCCTGGGTCAGGAAGATCCCCTGGGGAAGGGAATGGCTACCCACTCCAGTATTCCTGCCTGGAAAATTCCAGAGGAGGAGGAGGGCTACAGTCCATGAGGTCAAAAAGAGTCTGACAAGACTAAATGACTAATACTTTCTTTTCTTTCTTCTTTCTTTACCTTTTGAATAACCTTCTGTCCCTATATCACTATTTTAATGAATCAAAGAAAGTGTGAGCTACGAGCATACTATAGACTTTGTACAGTGAAAGACTATAAACTTCCATTCTGGACACTTCTTTTTTGAGTTGATAGTACATAAAGCCGCAACAAATATTAACTAAAAATTATGAATTATCTGTATCTCCAGGACTTGCCTTCTGCCTTTGATTCCACAGTCCAGATTGTCAGTCATAGATAACTCAGAATCCAAAAGAATAAAATAAAAAATTTTGGCATATTACATTGAGTACTACATTACAATAAAAGTTATAGAGTAATAATATATTAAATCTTTTTTTCTTTTGTAGTAGTTGAGAATTACTAGTAAAGCCATTTATTGTTATCTCTAAGAAGTGGGATTATGGACAATTTTTCACTTTCTATTTTATGGGGTTTTTTTAAAATTCATTTTAATGACACAGAGATTAATATTTTTAATAAGGTACAATTCACAGAGAAGATAGACATCATAAACCATTAGACACCAAAGAAAGAAACAAAGATACATAAAGCAAAAATCAGAAGATAGATAAGGGAAAAGAAATCTATTTTGTTTTTCTCTATTTTAAGCAGTTTTCCTGACAAAACACCTTAGTAAGGACAGTATTAATTTTATTATTTTTGTTTAAAACTATATATTAAACATCAGCTGATCTTATTGATAACCTGGCATCACAGTTTATATAAAAAGTTACTTTCGTATGAGTCTGAAGTCTTAATTGATCACTGTTGTTCTTTATGGCACTAGACAGAGATTAGATCTGTTGACAATGACAGCTGGTTCTTAAACCCAGGTCCTGTATTATACCACATTTCCTCATTAGTTTGCACTATACTCTATGGGCAATTTCCTCCTCTTAACTTTTTGTATTTTATTACTCTGTTAAAGTAGAACTATACTTCTCTTTCCAACTGCCCTTTTCCATTCAGTACTGTTTCTATTCAGGGTTCCCAAGTGGTCAGTTATTCTGATTGGGGAGAGGGAGTGGGTGTTGGTATAGCTAGTGGGATTAAAAGACCATTAGGAAAGTGGGTAGCTGTATAGTTGTTATACCTCATTAAAAAGAGCCTGCTCTCACCTTCTCAAGTCAAAGGCTGTACCTTAACTGACTTACTGCCATTCTTATTTTTGAAGCCACCCATTATTAGGTTCAGCTTTGGGCTGTTTTTGATGTTGTTGAGGTAAGGAACTCAAAAAAAATGAACCAAAGTTCCTTGAATTTCAGAGTTTTAATAAACTTGTGTTCTCCAAATCTTCAAAGGAATGTTTAACAATACTCTCAAATATGACATACTGTCATGTGAGTTTTTAGTGATAATTGTTAATGGGACAATTCTCAGTATTTTAGCTAGCTGTAGAGGCTGTCATTGAAACGTATAATATATATTCTGTGTTCATTTGATAGAGCTTTTATGAAGGAGTCAGTATTGTATACTAGAGAGAGCATTAGATGGCAAATTGTGTTTCAAATATTAATCATAGTTTTGTCACTAGTTTATATAATGTGCAAGTTTAATAAACTTTCTAGACCTGTACTACTAATAAAATTGGAAGGTGAATAGGATTATCTATAAAGTTGTTTTCAGCTCTAAAAAGTGTAATTATTTAAATATTTTATTATGGAAAAATTAAAATCATACACAGATATGAAATGGCACAATGAACTCCTCTATTCCCATTACCTACACTCATATCTTAACATTAACAGTAATCCCTAGTGTGTTCTAATATCTAGTCCATGCTAAAATTTTCATATCATCTCAGTAAAAATAATTTTCATTGTATAATTGTTTTATTCAAATCATAATCCAAATAAGGTGTGTGTGTTTATCATCTAGCTTTTTTGACTTGTATGTGTGTGTTCAAAAACACCTAACAAAATTTATCTTCTTAACCATTTTTATGTGTATGGTGCTGTAGTACTAACTGTAAGCACATTCTTGTGAAACAGATTTCTAGAACTCTTTCATCTTGCAAGACTGAAACTCTATCCATTAAGCAACAGCTTCTCTTCTCCCAGCTCCTGGCAACTATCATGCTACTTCCTATTTCTAAGAATTTGACCATTTTAGATACCAGGTATGAGTGGAATCATGCTGTATTTTTATGTTGCTGTTATTAGCTTATTTCTCTTAGAATAATATCCTCAAAGTTTCCCATGCTGCACCATATGATAAGACTCTATTCTTTTTTAAGGCTGAATAGTATTCCACTGGTGGTGCTAGTGGTAAAAAACCTACCTGCCAATGCAGGGGACGGAAGAGACACTGATTTGATCCTTGGGTTGGGAAGGTCCCCTGGAGGGAGCATGGCAACCCACTCCAGTATTCTTACCTGGAGAATCCCATGGATAGAGAAGCCGGACAGGGTACAGTCCATAGGGTCACAAAGAGTTGGACGCAACTGAAGCAACTTAACACACAGTATTCCACTGTACATACTTATCGCATTTTTATACTACATTTTGGGCTTCCCAGGTGACTCAGTGGTTAAAAATCCTTCTGCCAAGCTGGAGATGCAAGTTCGATCTTTGGGTTGGGATGATCCCCTGGTGGAGGAAATGCAACCCACTCCAATATTCTTGCCTGGGAAATCGCATGGACAGAGGAGCCTAGCAGGTGTCTCAATGAGTCAGACACAACCTTGATGACTAAACAACAACATTGGCAAAATGCATTTAAGATTTACTCTTGTAGTGTGAAATCAGTCATATTTATTATGTAAAATAGTTATTTTATAAATGAGTTCTGTCATTTTATATTCTTTCTGTTTCTGAGGTTATTTGTTTTGTTTTTGTTTTAAATCTTTCCTGTGGTCTCTTCTTCCCCCTAAACCCCATGCCTGCACTCTGGTTTATTTTGTATGTGTTTGTTTTCCATAAATTTTTAGGCTTATATTTTTCTTCTGATGATTCCCTTGTAATCTGTAACATCACATAAACTAATTTTTTTAAGATATTAACTGTTGATTCTTAGAAATTCCTCAATCTCTTTTCTTACAGTGTTCCCATCCCCCTTTTGTATTTTTAAGCAAATGTAGACTACAGTTGCATGGTTCATCAGCTTTTCAGAAGCTCCTTGACCCCTGACTATGAAAGAAGAGGAAATCTTAGTTAATACACTGTCTCTCACCATTCACTCTCAATTACGGAGAGAGAAAGCATCCATAAAGAGGTTTTATAACATTTACATTCTGTTCTATAACCAAAACCACTCATCCACCCAAATTTTTTGTTTTTTTCCTTAATAGTTAAAAAGAGTCAACATTCATTGCCAGACTTTTATTAATAGTAGTCATCTCTGGTTTGCAAAAGTTTATTCTCAGCAACTTCTTCAGAAAATCACATAGACATTATATTCCTCTAATTCTTTTATGTTCAAAAAAGTTGTCATTTCAGTTTTACTTACATGTTAATTTAGTCACAAATAAAATTCTTAGCTAGACTTTCTTTCCTTGAGGAGGGTATGGTCATTGCTTCATTATCTTACATCTTTCGATGATGCTTTGAAGTATCCACATACTCACATAGATGTATTCCTTCTTCATTGGTAACTCTCTTTTACATTATGCAGTTTCATTACTCTATGGTCTGGTGTATGTATTTCTTATTTATTTGTTGTCTGTCTCCATCCCATAGAATGAAAATAACAATAATGAAGAGATTTGGTCTGACTTGATCACTACTGAATTCCAAGAGTCTCTGTCAGTGTTCATTACTTGTTCAGTCGCTCAGTCATGTTCGACTCTTAGCGACCCCAGGGACTATAGCATGCCAGGCTTCCCTATCCTTCATCATTTCCCAGAGTTTGCGCAAACTCGTGTCCATTGAGTTGGTGATGCCATCCAACCATCTTGTCCTCTGTCGTCCCCTCTTCCTCCTCCTGCCTTCAATCTTTCCCAATACAAGGGTCTTTTCTAATGAGCCAGGTCTTCTCATATGTGGTGAAAGTATTGGAGCTTCAGCTTCAGCATCAGTCAGGGTTGATTTCCTTTATAATTGACTGGTTTGATCTCCCTGCTGTCCAGGGGACTCTCAAGAGTCATCTCCAGCACTACAATGCAAAACCATCAATTCTTTCATTCTCAGCCTTCTTTATGGTCCAAATCTCACATCCATACATGACTACTAGAAAAACCATAGCTTTGACTATATGGACCTTTGTCGGCAAAGTATTGTCCCTTCTTTTTAATATGCTGTCCAGATTCGTCATAACTTTTCCTCCAGGGAGCAAGCATCTTTTGATTTCATGGCTGCAGTCACCATCTGCAGTGATTTTGGAGCCCAAGAAAATAAAGGCTGTCACTATTTGCCTTGTTCCCCCATCTGTTTGCCATGATGTGATAGGACTGGATAGCATGATCTTAGTTCTTTAAATGTTGAGTTTTAAGCCAGGTTTTTCACTCTCCTCTTTTACCTTCATAAAGAGGCTCTTTAATTCCTCTTTGCTTTCTGCTATTAGAGTGGTGTTATACGTGTATCTGAGGCTGTTGATATTTCTCCTGGCAATCTTGACTCCAGCTTGTGTTTCATCCAGCCTCACATTTTGTGTGATGTACTCTGCATATAAATTAAATAAGCAGGGTGACAGTATACAGCCTTGGCATAGTCCTTTCCCAATTTTGAACCAGTTTGTTCTTCCATGTCTGGTTCTGCTATTGCTTCTTGACCTGCATACAGGTTTCTCAGGAGGCAGGTAAAATGAGGAATTTTCTCTAAGGATTTTCCACAATTTGTTGTGATCCACACAATCAAAGGCATTAGCATAGTCATTGAAGTAATAGTAGATGTTTTTCTGGAATTTTCTTGCTTTTTCTATGATCCAGCATGTGTTAGCAATCTGATCTCTGGTTCATCTGACTTTTCTAAATCTAACTTGTCCATCTGGAATTTCTCAGTTCACATACTGTTAATGCCTAGTTTGAAGGATTTTGAGCATTACCTTGCTAGCATGTGATATGAGTAATATTTTATGGTGGTTTGAACATTCTATCACATTGCCTTTTTTGGCATTGGAATAAACACTGACCTTTTCCAGTCCTGTGCCCACTGCTGAGATTTCCAAATTTGCTGACATACTGAGAGAAGCACTTTCATGGCATCATCTTTCAGGATTTGAAATTGTTCAAATTCTGAAATAGCAGAAATTCTGTCACCTTCACTAGCTTTGTAGTGATGCTTCCTGAGACCCACTTGACTTCACACTCCAGGATGTTTGGCTCTAGGTGAGTGATCACACCATTGTACTTATCTGGGTCATTAAGATCTTTTTTGTATACTTCTTCTGTGTACTCTTGCCACCTCTTGTTAACATTGTCTGCTTCTGTTAGGTCCATATAGTTTCTGTCCTTTATTGTGCCCATCTTTGCATGAAATATTCCTTTGGTATCTCTAATGTTCTTGAAGAGATCTCTAGTCTTTCCAATTTTATTGCTTTCCTCTTTTTTTTTTGCATTTTTCATTTAGAAGGCTTTCTTACCTCTCCTTGCTATTCTTTGGAACTCTGCATTCAGATGGGTATATCTTTCCTTTTCTCCTTTCCCTTTGATTTCTCTTTTCTCAGCTGTTTATAAGGCCTCCTCAGACACCCATTTTCTTTCTTACATTTGTTTTTCTTGGGGATGATTTTGATCATTGCCTCCTGTACAATGTTATGAACCTCTGTTCATAGTTCTTTAGGCACTCTATCAGATCTAATCCCTTGAATCTTTTTGTCACTTCCACTACATAATCATAGTTGACTTCAGTCACTCAGTCATGTCTGACTCTTTGCGACCCTGTGGACTGTAACACACCAGGGTTCCCTGTCCATCACCAACACCTGGAGCTT
Source organism: Bison bison bison (assembly GCF_000754665.1). Taxonomy (NCBI): domain Eukaryota; kingdom Metazoa; phylum Chordata; class Mammalia; order Artiodactyla; family Bovidae; genus Bison; species Bison bison. Next base: position 8,381,397 of record NW_011494881.1, read on the forward strand.
GCTCAAACTCATGGCCATCGAGTTGGTGATGCCATCCAACTATCTCATCCTCTGTTGTCCTCTCCTGCTCCTGCCTTTAATCTTCCCAGCATCAGGGTATTTTCTATGACTCAGTTCTTTGCATCAGGTGGCCAAAGTATTGGAGCTTCAATAGCAGAGCTTCCAATGAATATTCAAGACTGATTTCCTTTAGGATTGACTGGTTGGAGCTCCCTGCAGTCCAAGGGACTCTCAAGAGTCTTCTCCAATACCACAGTTCAAAAGCATCAATTCTTTGGTGCTCAGCTTTTTTATAGTCCAATTCTTACATCCATACATGACTACTGGAAAAATGATAGCTTTGTTGCAACTAACTTTTGTCAGCAAGATAATGTCTCTACTTTTTAATATGCTGTCTAGGTTTGTCATAGCTTTTCTTCCAAGGAGCAAGGTGGCTGCAGTCCCTATCTGCAGTGATTTTGGAGCCAAAGAAAATAAAGTCTGTCACTGTTTCCATTGTTTCCCCATCTATTTACCAAGAGGTGATGGGACCAGATGCCATGATCTTTGTTTTCTGAATGTTGAGTTTTAAGCCAACTTTTTCACTCTCCTCTTTGATTTTCATCAAAGGCCCTTCAGTTCCTCTTCACTTTCTGCCATAAAGGTGGTATCATCTGAATATCTGAGATTGTTGATATTTCTCCCAGCAATCTTGATTCCAGCTTGTGCTTCATCCAGCATGGCATTTTTCATGATATACTCTGAGTATAAGTTAAATAAGCAGGGTGACAATACACTGCCTTGATGTCCTCCTTTCCCAATTTGGAACCAGTCTGTTGTTCTGTGTCAGGTTCTAACTGTTGCTTCTTAACCTGCATACAGATTTCTCAGGAGGCAGGTCAGGTGGTCTGTTATTCCCATCTCTTGAAGAATTGTCCACTATTTGTTGTGATCCACACAGTCAAAACCTTTGGCATAGTCAATAAAGCAGAAGTAGATGTTTTTCTGGAACTCTCTTGGTTTTTCTTGGTCCACCAGATGTTGCCTTTTGAGCTCTGTTTCCTCTGCCTTTTCTCAATCCAGTTTGAACATTTAGAAGTTCTTGGTTCACGTACTGTTGAAGCCTCACTTGGAGAACTTTGAGCATTACTGTTGAAGCCTTGATTGGAGAATTTTGAGTATAATCATAAGGGATTTGAGTTAGGTCATAGGTGAATGACCTAATGGTTTTCCCTATTTTCTTTAGTTTCACTCTGAATTTTGCAATGAGTTCGTGATCTGAGCCACAGTTAGCTCCTGGTCTTGCTTTTGCTGACTGTATAGAGTGTCTCCATCTTTGACTGCAAAGAATATAACCAGTTGAATTTAGTATTGACTGTCTGGTGTTGTCCATGTGTAGAGTTATTGAAAGAGGGTGTTAGCTGTGACCATGCATTCTCTTGGCAAAACTCTGTTAGCCTCTGCCCTTCTTCATTTTGTACTCCAAAGCCAAACTTGCCTTTTACTCCAGGTATCTCTTGCCTTCCTGCCTTTGCATTACAGTCCTCTATGATGATAAAGACATCTTTTTTTGGTGTTTGTTCTAGAAGGTCATGTGGGTCTTCACAGAAGCGTTCAGCTTCTTCAGCATTAGTGGTTGGGGCATAGACTTGGATTACTGTGAATTTGCATGATTTGCCTTGGAAGTGAACTGATATCATTCCGTTGTTTTTGAGATTGTACCCAAGTACTGCATTTCAGACTCTTTTGTTGACTGTGAGGGCTACTCCATTTCTTCCAAGGGATTCTTGCCCACTGTACTAGATAAAATGGTCATGTGAATTAGATTTGCTCATTCCTATCCTTTTAGTTTACTGATTCCTAAAATGCCAGTGTTCACTCTTGCCATCTCTTATTTGACCACTTCCAATTTACCTTAATTCATGGACCTAACGTTCCGGGTTCCTATGCAGTATTGTTCTTTGCACCATTGGACTTTAGTTTCACCACCAGACACATCCACAACTGGGTACTATTTACTCTTTGACTCAGCCCCTTCTGGAGCTATTTCTCATTCTGCTCTGGTAGCATATTGGGCACCTACGGACCTGGGGAGTTCATCTTTCAGTGTCATATCTTTTTGCCTTTTCATACTGTTCATGGGGTTCTCAAGGCAAGAATGCTGAAGTGGTTTGCCATTCCCTTTGCAGTAGACCACGTTTTGTCAGAGCTCTCCACCGTGACCCATCTGTCTTGGGCGATCCTACACAGTATCAGTTCAGTTCAGTTCAGTCACTCAGTCATGTCCAACTCTTTGTGACCCCATGAGTTGCAGCACGCCAGGACTCACTGTCCACCACCAGCTGCCGGGGCCCACCCAGACCCATGTCCATTGAGTCAGTGATGCCATCTAACCGTCTCACCCTCTGTTGCCGCTTCTCCTCCTGCCCGCAATGCCTCCGA
>NW_011494881.1:8383917-8399259 GCF_000754665.1 Bison bison bison
AGCATCAGAGTCTTTTCCAATGAGTCAACTCTTCACATGAGGTGGCCAAAGTACTGGAGTTTCCGCTTTAGCATCATTCCTTCCAAAGAAATCCCAGGGCTGATCTTCAGAATGGACTGGTTGGATCTCCTTGAAGTCCAAGGGACTCTCAAGAGTCTTCTCCAACACCACAGTTAAAAGCATCAATTCTTCAGCACTCAGCTTTCTTCACAGTCCAACTCTCACTCCATACATGACCACTGGAAAAACCATAGCCTTGACAAGACGGACCTTTGTTGGCAAAGTAATGTCTTTGCTTTTGAATATGCTATCTCGGTTTGTCATAACTTTTCTTCCAAAAGTAAGCATCTTTTAATTTCATGGCTGCAGTCACCATCTGCAGTGATTTTGGAGCCCCCAAAAATAAAGTCTGTCACTGTTTCCACTGTTTCTCCATCTATTTCCCATGAAGTGATGGGACCAGATGCCATGATCTTCATTTTCTGAATGTTGAGTTTTAAGCCAACTTTTTCACTCTCCACTTTCACTTTCATCAAGAGGCTTTTTAGTTCCTCTTTACTTTCTGCATAACTGTGGTGTCATCTGCATATCTGAGGTTATTGATCTTTCTCCCAGCAATCTTGATTCCAGCTTGTGCTTCCTCCAGCCCAGCTTTTCTCATGATAACTCTGCATATAAGTTAAATAAGCAGGGTGACAATATACAGCCTTGATGTACTCCTTTTCCTATTTGGAACCAGTCTGTTGTTCCATGTCCAGTTCTAACTGTTACTTCCTGACCTGCATACAAGTTTCTCAAGAGGCAGGTCAGGTGATCTGGTATTCCCATCTGTTTCAGAATTTTCCACAGTTTATTGTGATTCACACAGTCAAAGGCTTTGGCACAGTCAATAAAGCAGAAATAGATATTTTTCTGAAACTCTCTTGCTTTTTCCATGATCCAGCGGATGTTGGCGATTTGATCTCTGGTTCCTCTGCCTTTTCTAAAACCAGCTTAAACAACTGGAAGTTCACAGTTCACGTATTGCTGAAGCCTGGCTTGGAGAATTTTGAGCATTACTTTACTGGCATATAAGATGAGTGCAATTGTGTGGTAGTTTGAGCTTTCTTTGGCATTGCCTTTCTTTGGGATTGGAATGAAGACTGACCTTTTCCAGTCCTGTGGCCACTGCTGAGTTTTCCAAATTTGCTGGCATATTGAGTACAGCACGTTCACAACATTATCTTTCAGGATTTCAAATAGCTCAACTGGAATTCCATCACCTCCACTAGTTTGAATTAATAAGATGAAGGTCAGTTTTCATTCCAGTCCCAAAGAAAGGCATTGCCAAAGAATGCTCAAAGTACAGCACAGTTACACTCATCTCACACGCTAGTAAAGTAATGCTTAAAATTCTCCAAGACAGGCTTCAGCAATACGTGAACTGTGAACTTCCAGATGTTCAAGCTTGTTTTAGAAAAGGCAGAGAGGAAACAGAATCAAATTGCCAACATCTGCTGGATCATGGAAAAAGCAAGAGAGTTCAGAAAAACATGTATTTCTGCTTTATTGACTATGTCAAAGCCTTTGAACGTGAGGATCACAATAAACTGGAAAATTCTGAAAGAGAGATGGGAGTAACAGACCACCTGACCTGCCTCTTGAGAAATCTGTATGCAGGTCAGGAAGCAACAGTTAGGACTGGACATGGAACAACAGACTGGTTCCAAATAGGAGAAGGAGTACGTCAAGCCTGTATATTGTCACTCTGCTTATTTAACTTATATGCAGAGTACATCATGAGAAATGCTGAGCTTTAAGAAGCACAAGCTGGAATCAACATTGCCGGGAGAAATATCAGTAACCTCAGATATGCAGATGACACCACCTTTATGGCAGAAAGTGAAAAACTAAAGAGCCTCTTGATGAAAGTGAAAGAGGAGAGTGAAAAAGTTGGCTTAAAGCTCAACATGCAGGAAACAAAGAATATGGCATCCAGTCCCATCACTTCATGGGAAATAGATGGAGAAACAGTGGAAACAGTGTCAGACTTTATTTTTTTAGGCTCCAGAATCACTGCAGATGGTGACTGCAGCCATGAAATTAAAAGATGCTTACTTCTTGCGAAAGAAGTTATGACCAACCTAATCAGCATATTAAAAAGCAGAGTCATTACTTTGCCAACAAAGGTCCATCTAGTCAAGGCTATGTTTTTTCCAGTAGTCATGTATGGATGTGAGAGTTGAACTATAAAGAAAGCTGAGCGCCGAAGAATTGATGCTTTTGAACTGTGGTGTTGGAGAAGACTCTTGAGAGTCCCTTGGACTGCAAGGAGATCCAACCAGTCCATCCTAAAGCAGATCAGTGTGGGTGTTTTATTGGAAGGACTAATGCAGAAGCTGAAACTCCCAATACTTTGGCCACTTGCTACGAAGAACTGACTCATTTGAAAAGACCCTGATGCTTGAAAAGATTGAAGGCGGGAGGAGAAGGGGACGACAGAGGATGAGATGGTTGGATGGCATCACTCACTCAATGAACATGAGTTTGAGTAAACTCCAGGAGTTGGTGATGGACAGGGAGGTCTGGCGTGCTGCAGTCCATGGAGTTGCAAAGAGTCGGACACGACTGAGCGAACAATCTAATCTGAACTAAAAGAAAAGTTAAATAAACTAAGGTACATTTTTAACATTGTTTTTGCATTAAAAATCTGTATTATAAAGATTCAGTATTGTCAGTTCTCAAACTCATTTGTAGATTCAATGCAATTCTAGTAGAAACCCTAGTACACGGAATGTATCTGTGTGTAAATTGACAAACTGATTCTTAAATGCTTCTGGAAATTCAAAGGATTTATAGTATCCGGGACTCTCTTAAAAATTAACAAAATGGCAGAAGTTAATTTTGGATGTAAAGTTATAGTAATTTTGATATTGCTGTGATGATAATGGAATAGAGTACAAAATCTGAAAGCACACCAACAGATAAGAGTCTTTCATTTTTATTAATGTGGTAAATGTTGCAATAAATGTGGTAAAAACTTTCAATAAATGTTTAAGATTTTATCATAAGTATGTACATATTCTTTTAATCAAAATCTGTTTCCTTGGGAAATTGAGTGATATGAATTATGGCCTTTGAAATATGATCTGAGTTTAGGTCGCAGTTCAGTCATGTATTAACTTAGCTATTTGTGTGAAGGCAGTTATTTAATCATTGTTAGTCTGATTTTCTTTATCTGTAATATAAAATACTAAAATTTCCCTCTCAGGATTTTGGTGACAGAAGTAACAAATATAATCCTCCCAGCACATTTTGGTATTGATAGTGGGTACTTTTTATTATGTTTCTCAGAAACCATGAAAATTTTTCTTTTTTGGTAAGAATTCATGTAATTCATGTTTCACAAATTTGGATATCCTATTTATTATATTTAAGCTTACCAAATAGCCTCTTTTGTTATGGTTGCCATTGGGTAATTTTGTTGTTGTTGTTGTTATATGATACTCCTAATCCATTTGGATTTTTATTCACGATTAGTTTTCATGGTTTAAGAAAAGCCTATTATTGCCTTGTATTCATAAAGTAGTTTTGTAAACACTGATTCAGTTCAGTTCAGTTTCTCAGTCATATGGGACTCTCTGCAAACCCATGGACTGCAGCACGCCAGGCTTCCCTGTCCATCACCAACTCCTGGAGCTTTTTCAAACTCATGTTCATGTAGTCGATGATGCCATCCAACCATCTCAACCTTCGTCATCCCCTTCTCTTCCCACCTTCGATCTTTCCCAGCATCAAGGTCTTTTCTAATGAGTCAGTTCTTTGCAGCAAGTGGCCAAACTATTGGAGTTTCAGCTTCAGCATCAGTGCTTCCAATGAATATTCAGGACTGATTTCCTTTAGGATGCACTGGTTGGATATCCTTGCTGTCCAAGGGACTCTCAAGAGTCTTCTCCAACACCACAGTTCAAAAGCATCAATTCTTCGGCGCTCAGCTTTCTTTATAGTCCAACTCTCACATCCATACGTGACTATTGGAAAAACCATAGCTTTGACTAGATGGGTCTTTGTCGGCAAAGTAATGTCTCTGCTTTTTAATATGCTGTCTAGGTTGGTCATAGCGTTTCTTCCAAGGAGCAAGTGTTTTCTAATTTCATGGCTGCAGTCACCATCTGCTATGATTTTGGCGCCAAAGAAAGTAAAGTCTGCCACTGTTTCCATTGTTTCTCCATCTATTTGCCATGAAGTGATGGGGCCAGATGCTATAATCTTAGTTTTCTGTATTTTGTGTTTTAAAAGTGAATTTTTTTCACTCTGATCTTTTACTTTCATCAAGAGGCTCTTTAGTTCTTCTTTTTCTGCCATAAGGGTGGTGTCATCTGCATATATGAGGTTATTGATATTTCTTCCTGCGGTCTTACTTTCAGCTTTTTTTTTCATCCAGCCCAGCATTTCTCATGATGTACTCTGCATATAAGTTGAATAAGCAGGGTAACACTATATAAACACTGATTATTGTAGCATAATGAAAATTAAAAACCCTCAAATGATTAATGTTTTAAAAAATATTTAAAAAGGGATAGCTCTATTTTATCATAAGTCCTGTTATAGTAATTAAATGAGTAGAACCTAGTTTTTGTACATGCTAAAGATAGTATTTGCTCTTGAGAAATTTTATCTAATATAAGATAAATAAATTACATATTTATCAGTATTGTGTTTAGCTTCCTGTCAGATCTTTTGGGAAAGACTTCACTGTATTGAGCAGTGTCCCAAAGTGAAGAGGTTTATCGGGTCTTCAATAATGAAAGTAAGGGAAGTTCCAAAGATAAATTTGGATGAAATAGAATAGTTTAAAGAGTACATTGAAGCTCTAACAGAAAATTGTCTTTCACAGTCAACATATTACTTTGTTTATGTAACAATCATATATTTTTAACCAAGCAGAATTTTTAGTCATTATATATAATCAGTGCTTCCTGAATATATATGCCAGGGCTTCTCTGGTGGCTCAGATGGTAAAGAATCTGCATGCAATTCAGGATACTCCGTCAGAAAGATCCCCTGGAGATCGCAATAGCTGTCCACTCCAGTATTGTTGCCAGGAGAATTCCAATGATAGAGGCCATGGACAGAGGAGCCTGATGGAGTGCAGTCCATGGGGTTGCAAAGAGTCAAGAGATGATCGAGTGACTTCACACTGTAATCTTATCATTTAATAAGATAACCTCATATTAAACTTAGGAAGTTAGCCCAACCAAGTGATTCAATATAACATCTTTAATAATAACTTAGTGTGTTTCCCAAGGCATACAGTGAGAAATACAAAGCATCACCTATTTACATCACCTTTAAAACACTGAATCATCACTACTAACAAAGCTAGTGGAGGTGATGGAATTACAGTTGAGCTATTTCAAATCTTCAAAGATGATGCTGTTAAAGTGCTGCACTCAATATGCCAGCAAATCTGGAAAACTCAGCAGTGGCCACAGGACCGGAAAAGATCAATTTTCATTCCAATACTAAAGAAAGGCAATGCCAAAGAATGTTCAAACTACCACACGATTACATTCATCTCACACGCTAGCAAAGTAATACTCGAGATTCTCCAAGACAGGATTCAACAGTACGTGAACTGTGAACTTCCAGGTATTCAAGTTGAATTTAGAAAAGGCAGAGGAACCAGAGATTAAATTGCCATCATCTGTTGGATTATAGAAAAACTGCAGGAATTCCAGAAAAACATGTACTTCTGGTTTACTGATTACTCCAAAGCCTTTGACTGTGTGGATCACAACAAACTGTGGAAAATTCTCCAAGAGATGGGAATATCAGACCACCTTACCTGCCTCCTGAGAATCTGTATGCAGGTCAAGAAGCAGCAGTTAAAACTGGACATGAAACAACAGACTGGTTCCAAACTGGGAACGATGTATGTCAAGGCTCTACAATGTCACCCTACTTATTTAAATTTTTGCAGAGTACGTCATGCGAAATGCAGGGCTGGATGAAGCATAAGCTGGAATCAAAATTGACAGGAGAAATATCAGATTATGTCACATACAGAAATGATACCACCCTTATGGCAAAAAGTGAAGAAGAACTGAAGAGCCTCATGATAAAGTGAAAGAGGATAGTGAAAAAGCTGTCATAAAACTCAGCATTAAAAAAACTAAGATCATGGCATCCAGTCCCATCACTTCATGGCAAATAGATGGGGAAACAATAAAAACTGTAACAGACTTTTATTTTCTTGGGCTCCAAAATCACTGCAGATGGTTACTGCAGCCATGAAATTAAAAGACGCTTGCTCCTTGGAAGAAAAGTTACAACCAACCTAGAAGGCATATTAAAAAGCAGAGACATTACTTTGGTGACATAGGTCCATCTTGTCAATGCTATGTTTTTTCCAGTAGTCATGTATGGACGTGAGAGTTGGAGTATAAAGAAAGCTGAGCACCAAAGAATTGATGCTTTTGAACTGTGGTGTTGGAGAAGACTCTTAAGAGTCCGTGGACTGCAAGGAGATCCAACCAGTCCATCCTATAGGAAATCAATCCTGAATATTCATTAGAGGGACTTATGCTGAAACTGAAACTCCAATTTTAGGCCTCCTGATGCTAAGACTGACTCATTGGAAAAGACCCTGATGCCGGGAAAGATTGAAGGTGGGAGGAAAAGGGGACAGAGGATGAGATGGTTGGATGACATCACTGACTCAATGGACGTGAGCTTGAGCAAGCTCCAGTGGTTGGAGATGGACTGAGAAGCCTGGCGTCCTGCAGTCCATGGGTTCGCAAAAAGTTGGAGATGACTGAGCAACTGAACTGAACTGAAAACACTGAAATATCAGACCAGTCTTGACTGTGGAACATTCTATAAGACAGTGACCTGGCATCTCAGATATGTCACTGTCATTAAAGACAAAGGGGAGAGGGTGGGAGAATACTTTCAGAATTAGGGACAGTGAAGAGACTTGACAAGCAAATACAGCGCTTGATTGAACCTGAATCCAAAATTTTTCAGTAGAGGAAAGGAACTTGCTGCAAAGAGCATTTTTGAAATGATTAAAAAATATTCTAATATTTTTTATGAACTGTGTGTTAGATAATATTATTATATCACTTATATCTTATATTTATATAGTAAAATGTTTTTGATCTTTATGGAGAGAAATACTGAAGGACTTAAGGATCGTGATGTTTGGAATTATTTTCCAGCAGTTCAAGGGGGGAAAAAGTCGTTTGTGGAGTATGTTCCCGTTTGTAAATATAGATGCTCTAGGAGTGTTCATTGCACTTTTCTTTCAACTTTTTCTACAAGTTTGTTGAGCTTTTTGCCTGAGGCTGCAACATGCAGCTTGTGGAGTCTTAGTTCCCCAACCAGTTATGGTACCTGCACCCCTTACATTGGAAGTGCAGATTCCTAAGGACTGGACTACTGAAGAAATCCCAGTTTGTTGTTTTTTCAAACAGGAAAATTGAAGAATACTCTGCAGGGGAAAAAACACATTTTAAAAAATGGTAGCAATTATAATAATAAATTAATACACTAAATATGCTTTTTTAACTTTTATGAGTTACTTTTTTAGAAATCAAGTTTCTATGGCAGAGTTTTTTCCCTTTTGATAACTTTTAAAAAATAATTTTCTAAAATTTATATACTGGGAATGGAGAAATCCAAAAAATGTTGCTCCTGCCTCCATGGGATTCTCCAGGCAAGAGTACTGGAGTGGGTTGCCATTTCCTTCTCCAGGGGATCTTCCTGACTCAGGGATCAAACCTGGCTCTCCCACATTCCAGGCAGACGCTTTAACCTCTGAGCCACCAGGGAAGCCCTTTTATTTCACATCTGAATGCTAATGAAAACTGACCTTTTAAAACATTAAAGTCATTTAAGTTATCTAACTGGGATTCATTGTTTAGCTTTGACCATCAGATTGTATTCAACATTTAGGTGTTGTAGTAAAGTAGCTAATCTCTATGATTATCCAGGTTTATACTGATTTTACAACTTACCAACTACATGATCTTGATGAGTCATTTAACATATCTATGCCTTAGTCTTCTCAGGTATCAAATAGGGAAATAAGAATACCTATATCTTAGGGTTTTAGTAATGATTAAATGAGTTAATCTATTTGGAGCACATACAAGTATTTTAAAAAGTGTACCTGCTGCTGTTGCTCCTGCTGTTGTTGTGTTTGTTATAACCCGGCCCTTTTCTAAGAAAATGTGAGTAAGACTGTTAAGACTGGACTGCCATTGAGGAGTTCACAGTGCAGTAGTTTGACTCAAAGAGAAGGTAATTTTACATTTTATATTAGAAGTTCATATAGAGCATTGCTTATTTGTTTAGTCATGTTTTCAATCAGGTACTGAGTTCTACGATATAAAGCATAGCTTTCAGCTCAAGAGACAGGTAAGAATATACTTTGCAGAGTGTTTTTAAGTGTCACAGTAATACTACTCAGAGAAATTTAACAAATTGGCATCCGTAAAGAAAGCTCATGATTTTTGGATAGAGATTAGAGAAATGGGGAAAGGAGACACTGCGAGCTGGGATAATGACTTGGGGAAGGGCACAGATACATGTAGTACCTCCAGTGGATTTGAATGTGTATGTGTGTATTTATATAGGAAAATAATCTTCAGAATGTTTAGATTTGAATTAAATTCTGATTTTAAGACTTCATTTTCTATATCCATCTTATTTTTGATAGCATTCTGTTTCCTAAGTCATACTTTGAAACAGGGATATATATATATATAATCCTGAAAATGCTGCTATTATTCCACCACAGTTAGAACAAGAGAGGATAATTTTCTGATTATCCTCCAGTTGGATCAACCTAAGTTCTGTGCATAGTTACTAAATACAGACTCAGAATTAAAACTATTTCCAGTTTACTTGTCAAAATGGAATTCATAGTTTTTTTTTAGGCCTAACACACAGCTAATATATATAACATACTGAAACCACCAAAAGTCAGGGAGAAAAAGTCTTGTGTAAATTGGAATAATATACTGGGGTTTGAATTGCTCTTAGAAATTCCTTTAAGAATCATGTAAAATGATTTGAGTTTCTATAAGTTTGTTGGATTACAATGGCCCACATTAATGTTGCCTTGTTACAATAAAATTTTAACCCATATTTTTCAACATGATGGAGCATTTAACCAATTATTCTGAAAATGAATTGTTTTTCCAGTCATAATCTCTGTACTTAAAAATTCTTTCCATTAATTAGGGAAACCACCATTTCTCTTCACTGGGTACATTTACAACCATTGTCTTGAACACCGTCTCCCATTCCTTCTGTCATTTGCTTTGGAGAGTACTGTATCTACACAAGGAGCTGAGCTGACCTTCCTGCAGGGATGCCCTGGAGTCTACAATGATCAGAATAATTAATTTATTTGTGTCTTCTGTTATGTTTGTATTTTTTGACAATAAGAATCCTTACTACTTAAAAAAAAATTCATTCTGTTTCTTTAAAATTCATAGCACCTATATTTGGAAAATATATCAATAAGGAGGAAAATAAGCATTTTTAATTGTGTTAGAAAAGATTTTCCAAATTAGATAAAAATGTTTGACAAAATAAAATCTTTATGAATTCATTTCAATATTGATTTTATCAATGTGTTTCTGAAAAGATACTTTTATAGTAATTTTGAAAAAGTTCAACATATGGTATATATTACATAATTAATGATAGCATAAAACTATGTTAACACATAAAATATCATCAGAGATTTACAAAAAGCCACAAACTTAATTATACTGAAAAAAATTGCAATTGAAAATGCAGTCCTTTGTCTTTTTACATTCTCTCTGTATATTTAGATGGTACCAGAGATATTATAGGAGAAGGCAATGGCACCCCACTCCAGTACTCTTGCTTGGAAAATCCCATGGACGGAGGAGCCTGGTAGGCTGCAGTCCATGGGGTCGCTAGGAGTCGGACAAGACTGAGCGACTTGACTTTCACTTTTCACTTTCATGCGTTGGAGAAGGAAATGGCAACCCACTCCAGTGTTCTTGCCTAGAGAATCCCAGGGACAGGGGAGCCTGGTGGGCTGCCGTCTATGGGGTCAGGAAGAGTTGGGCACAACTAAAGTTACTTAGTAGCAGCAGCAGCAGCAGCAGCAGAGATATTATATCCCTATGTAGTATATGATCTCCAGCATATGTTGCTGAATTAGGACAAAACTTCAGTGCCTAATAATGAAAATTATTTTCATAGTGCTATATTAATACTAAATAACAAGAAAAAAACTCTGATCTAGTGTCTTACTGTCAATCTTCTAATTGAAATGATCCAAAAGTTCAAAGATTTCAGTCAATACATTCATTTCTGCCTAATAACGAAGTTTTTTGCTTTTGTTTTATCCTTGGGCATCAGTTCATCTTTGTCTTAATTGTCTTAATTTTCAACTGTTGGGATTGAACTCAGTAATTTTTAGTGCTCCCTCCAGGTTGAAAATTCTGTTGATTTTTCTTTTATTAACTCACAGATAGCTTCCCAGGATGGAAGTAGTGTTGTACACACTGAGATATCAGCTATTCAACCATATTTGCACCCATAGATCTGTGATTAATTTTACTTATTTATATGAATTATGTAATTCTATGGAATGTAATGTCTATTTCAAAAATATGACACATTTAGTCACTCAAAATAATAACCCTATAGAATTCTAGTAGTAAGTTTTTTTTAATTAAATATTAAATTGCTTAAAATGAACATGAGGAAAAGATGTCTGTTTACAAAGCTATTTATAAAAGTCTTCATAGTTCTAACTTGAGACAAAGATCAGCCTTTTGTCCACAGTGCCTTGTAGACAGAAGATACATAGTGAGTTTTTGTTAAGTAAATAAAATGTGATTTAATTTGCTATATTCCATTTCCTTAAATTTTTATTTTATTACAGAAGTCTTCAAAGACACAAAATTGCAAAAATAATGTAATGTAGCCACATCTACCCATTACTAAGATTCAGCAGTTACTAGGATTTTGCCTTCTTGCCTTTAAAAACATTTTTACATTCAAAGATTTCCCTTAAAATATATGACCCCCCTCCTTTTTACGCTATATTCTTTGTATTTTAAAGAAAGTAGTCTTTTTTTTTTTTTTTTTTATTCCTGAAGACCTCACTTCTGAGGCCCTTCATTTCTTTGCTTCAAGCTTTTTACCTTTTCTTCACTATTATCCTGAAATTCCTTTCATCTCTGATCTGTGTTGAATCCTTAGTTTCTAGAATCTCATGAGTTCTTCTTTAGTTAAATCCTTATTTGAAAGGTACACATCCTCTGTTAATCTTCTGAGAAAAATACAAGGGAGATAAATATTTGGAACCTAAATACTTCAGTCTTTACCATTTACTCTCATGCTAGATTAATAGTTTGGCTGCATATGGAATTCTAGAAAGAATATTTCATTTCTAATGTTGAAATATTTGCTCTATTATATTCTACACTCAGATGTTGCTTTTGAGAAGTTTAAGTTCATTTATTTTGTAAGCCATTGTTTGTGATCTGGTTTTTCTCTACAAGCATTTATAATCTATCTTTATCTTTGATTTTTACAAATTCCCTAACAATGTTATAATGACAGAGGTCTCTTTTAGTTCCTTGTATTAACTCACTGATTCCTGGAAATCTAGACAATAAGAAAGTTTTGGTGCACTTTAAAATGCAAATGTAAATGCTGTTCTATGTAATTTCCTTCCTTCAATTTTTCTATTCTTTTTTTTTTGGAATATGTGATAGAAATTTGGCTTCCTGGAATGTCCGTCTACTATTCTCATTATTTTTCTCTCAATCCCCTCCACCCACCCCACCCGCAGCATTTTCTCTGTTCGTTTGAATTCCTTTTTTATAGCTTCACTTTTTGTTGGAGACTCTTCTCAAATATCTGGTCATGCTGGTTGTCCATTTATATTTAGGAATGATGTGCTAAATATCTCATTAGACTTTACACAAGTGAGACTTTTGATCTTAGAGTATTTGAGTAAAAGACCACTTTGTCATGGGAAGGGTAGCTTGTGCCAGCACAGTGTCTCAGTGATAAAGAACCTGCCTGCAATGCAGGAGGTAGGAGTTCATCCCTGGGTCTGGAAGATCCCCTGGAGACAGAAACGGCAACCCACTCCAGTGTTCTTGCCTGGGAAATCCCATGGACAGAGGAGCCTAGTGGGCTACAGTGCATGGAGTCACAAAAGAGTTGGACATGATTTAGAGACTAAACAACAATAACAATTCATAGCTTCTCCAGTGTAATGTCGATCCTCCAGTTTTCTGTTCAAGTGAACTTGAACCTGAATGCTAGTCAGGGAAAGTGTCTTAAGGACTGACAATTTGTAGTATGTAAATTTTCACATAATCACCTTCACCTTGGCCCATTTTCAGCCTAGCACTTCATTCTGAATCCTGTCTTCCTCTCTACTTGGGAGTTCCTGAATCTGAGCCCTTGTAGTTCTTTCATAGTTCTTTCTCCATTATCCTTCAGAGGCAAGGGAATGTGTGGTTCTGTGGGATGTGAATGGGAATCTGAAAGTACAACTCTTAAGTCATTTCCCCAATTTTTCAGCCCCACTAGATACGTGGTTCTACCACTTTTTGAACTTCACAGGGTTCTTTGGATGAAGTAGTTTGTTTCTTACTAATATATCTGCCAGCATTTATACTGTAGCTTTCTGCACTCTGCTCACCTAGGTACTACTTTTCTTTATGCTTTCTGCCTTCAGATATTGTAACCTGTGATAGGTTCTTCTACCTTTATTTACAAAGGTGTTTTGTTTTAGTTTCTCCTCTATATTATTTTGAGGTAGTTTTTGGCAAAGAATGTACATTAGAAATGTCTACACTCTGGCATCAGAATTGCTATCTTAAAACCAACTCCATATCTTTCCATTTTCTCTCATTAAAGTCTGTGAATAATTGGAAATGATTATAATAAATGAAAATTTCCTTAGTGTCTGAATTTTAAATAATCTACTTCATATAAATAAGTATTTAAGAATCAGTAATATTGATAAAGCTTTCTATGTTGAAATCCAGAAGCCTCCACTGACTACTAGGATCAAGCAAACCAATTCTGTTTAAGTCATGAGAGCCTCTGGATTGCTAGATGCTACATCTCCATAGACTCAAGCAAATGCATTCTTTCTCCCTTGGGTATCTTACTTTTACAATTTAATTGGGTAAATTGTTTGTTATTTTATTGAAAGTGATTCTCCAAAGAATGAAGCAGATTTCAGGTTTTTTAGGAGGATAAAGAAATGAGACAGAAGGTCATATTTAAATATCAAAGTATCCATATGCATAACTCAAGCTGAATCGAACAACCTCTGGGTATGATTTTTAACTGTAATAGCATGAGATCCCTTAGCCTAATTCACTCCTTCTTAGTACAGCATCCTC
This sequence comes from Bison bison bison, assembly GCF_000754665.1. Classification (NCBI taxonomy): domain Eukaryota; kingdom Metazoa; phylum Chordata; class Mammalia; order Artiodactyla; family Bovidae; genus Bison; species Bison bison. Next base: position 8,397,327 of record NW_011494881.1, read on the forward strand.
AAAGTGAAGGAGAAAAAAGAATCAATAATATTTTATGGTTGAAGATAGATAATATTCTATTTGATCAGGGCAAAAGTATGGCATTAATTTTGGCAGCATTTCCAGATTAAAATAATAACATACTATTAACATTTGCCAAAAATAATGATCTATCTTATTTGCATATGCATTTATTGATCACTTACTATTAATCATCAGAAATGGTGACATTTATTGTTCCTTGAGTATGTGTAGTCCTGCTTTGAGAGAAGAAATGACTTTTGAATGATCACTCAGTTCAGTTAGTAAGTTTTGCCTATGAAAAAAACAAAATTATGGGTTTTTAAATTAAAAATTAAATACTTTGTGTGTGTTTACTGAGTTTATTTATACTTTTGTTTTAGTGATTACCTTTATACTTCCACAATTTCTTATCTTCTTTTATAAGTCTTATTTAACCTTTTACTATCTGGTTTATCTGGTTTTATTGACACCCTTTAACTCTCATCTGTCACCTATTTTGAGCTTATATATTTCCTTCTGTGTTTGTCTTTTCTTTCCTTTGTTAGTTACATTATTTCTACTTTCTCCCAATGTAAAATTTGTACATTAGTCTTTCATCTTTATTTTTATTTTAGTCACAGATGTACCTGTATATATTTTTTTAATGTTTAGCCCCATTTTAAAACTGTAAAAAATTCTTCAGAGATACTCGTGAGTACACAATACCCTAAATTCTGTGTTGAAACAGTTTTTCTGTAGTCTTAATATATTTAAGGGATACCTTAATTGGACATAAAAATCTTTGATTGACTCATTGAGATTTCTGAAGTTTACCGTTCTAGTGTTGCCTTGCTTTATGTGTTGTTTTTGAAAAGTTTGATACCACTCTAATTATTTTGCCTTTTATACATTATTTGACTAGATGTTTGGAGGAGTTTGTCTTTATTCTTGAAATTTAGTGGTTTTGCTCTGATATATCTCTAGGTTGTTCTTGTGTTACTAACTTGCCCAGATATCTGATGGACTCTTTCCATGTTTAGATTTAGGTCTGTCTTATTTTTCAGAAGTTTCCTGGGATTATAGTTTTAAAAATTAATTCCATTTACTAGTACTTTTTTTTAGGGATTCAAACAGTGTGAATGTTATTACTCCTTTTTCTGTCTTCTTTTTCCATTATTTTTTCTCTTTTTACTTATTTCATTATCATTCTCTTAATATTCCGTATTTTTTCCTTTTTTAGTGTCCCTTATTACATTTTCATTTGAGTTTATTCTTTCTTAAGCAACCTGTCTTTGTCTTTTGTCTTCATTATTGAGTTCAGTCCACTCTCTTTTCTTGTTTTCTTAATTTTTATTAGTTTTTAAATTTCAGTTACATGGTAGGTTTTCATATCTTCAAATGCTTTCTTGAGTATAATTAATTCCTTTTGTGGTACTAAATTATTTTCTTTTGATTCATGGTTGATTTTCCTTTGTGGAGCTTTCCTTGGTTGATAGGGGCTTCCCAGGTAGCTCAAACAAAAGAATCTGCCTGCAATGCAGGAGACCTGGCCCTGGGTCGGGAAGATCCCTTGGAGAAGGGCATGGCAGCCCACTCCAGTATTCTTTCCTGGAGTATTCCATGGACACAGGAGCCTGGTGGTCTTCAGTCCTTGGGGTTGCAAAGAGTTGAACATGACAGAGCGACTTCTACTTTCATTTCCCTTGGTTGATACATGTTGATTTTCACTTTTGATGTTTCCTAGCTATCTGTTGCCAAGAAGGCAATGGCACCCCACTCCAGTACTCTTGCCTGGAAAATCCCATGGACAGAGGAGCCTGGTAGGCTGCAGTCCATGGAGTCACTAGGAGTTGGACACAACTGAGTGACTTCACTTTGACTTTTCACTTTTATGCACTGGAGAAGAAAATGGCAACCCACTCCAGTGTTCTTGCCTGGAGAATCCCAGGGA
>NW_011494881.1:8399359-8406454 GCF_000754665.1 Bison bison bison
CTGTGTCACTAGGAGTTGGACACAACTGAGTGACTTCTCTTTGACTTTTCACTTTTATGCACTGGAGAAGAAAATGGCAACCCACTCCAGTGTTCTTGCCTGGAGAATCCCAGGGACGGGGGAGCCTGGTGGGCTGCCGTCCATGGGGTTTCACAGAGTCGGACATGACTGAAGTGACTTAGCAGCAGCAGCAGCAGCTATCGTTGTTGATGTTCAGTCACTAGTAGTGTCTGACTCTTTGAGACCCTATGGACTGCGGCATGCCAGGCCTCCCTGTCCCTCACCATCTCCTGGAGTTTGTTACTATCTGTTACTAACAGTTTGCTATTTGTCCCTCTGTCTCTTATTCAGAGAGAGAGAGAGAGAGTGAGTATGTTATTATGGTCCTTTAAATAACTCTTGGTATAATAGTGCCCTCTTCCATCAGTAGGTCAAAGTGCAAATTTGTTAGTAAATTTGTGGAGGCACTGGGAGAGACAGGAGTTGTTTTCAGTGGATTTGTTTCAGACGGGATTAGGGATTATGAATTCCCCTACTTTGTGCTGTCTTTCAAAACTCTAAAAATTTACCCCTTTGATTCTTATTCTTTTCATGACTCAGTTGGCAAAGGGACTTCTTCTTTTTTTTTTTTTTTACCTTTTTTCCTCACTTAGAAATTATTCATTTCATAGAATGGCCCTTCACATTTCTGTGCTTTTAAATTCCTCCTCTGATCTACCTGGACACCTATTAAATACTTTCATATTTAGGATGGAGGTCATCTTTCTGACAGTGGTTTTATGTTGACCTTAGTCCCAGTTACCAGCTTTCTTGTTAGCCAATATTTTTTGTCAAACTACCTTTGCTCTCCACAAGGCCTCATGGTAGAATGGAGGTGGGCATGAATATAAGAAAATCTTGCAGTGGTATATGGTGATCCTTCTTTTATTTGCAGTTATTTTCTACTTTAGGCATTGTTTTTCTCATCTTATGCTAAGGACATGTTGTTTGGGTAGATTTATTTTTCTATGCTGGCACTGTAATATTTCAGAGGGAGACAAGACTTACATGGAAACTACTGCTTCAACTACCTGGCATTTCTCAAATTAATTTGTTTTAATTTTATATACCATCTCTTCTTCCCTGCTTGTCTTCACGTGAAGTTCTAGACTCCTTCATTCAAAAAGGATTTAAAATATTTTTATCTCTGTATGTGAAGTCTTCTAGGGATGCAGTAATGAACAGAGCAGATGTTATTGCTCTCATATATATATATCATTCCAGTAGAAGAAAGAAAGAAAGTAAAGACGTATATAATATAATGTTACATAGTGATGGATAGTATGTTTAAAAATAAATGCATTAAGCCAGGCAGAAATGACAAGGCTGAGGAGTTTGTAATACTTTGTACAATAGTTGATGAAGACCTCTGAAGAAATGTTATTTGAGCAAATTATGTTATAGAACAGTAATGTACATCTCCTTATATTAGCATTTACTTCATATAAATCCTAAAGATTGCTGTTGTTCAGTTGCTCAGCCGTGTCTGACTCTGCGACCCCATGGACTGCAGCACACCAGGCTTCCCTGTCCTTCACCCTGTCCCGGAGCTCAAACTCATGTCCACTGAGTCAGTGATGCATCCAACAATCTCATTCTCTGTCATCCCCTTCTCCTCCTGTCTTCAGTCTTTCCCAGCATCAGGGTCTTTTCTAATGAGTTGACACTTTGTATCAGGTGGCCAAAGTATTGGAGCTTCAACTTCAGCATCAGGCTTTCCAATGAATATTCAGGGTTGATCTCCTTTACAATTGACTGGTTTGATCTCCTTGTAGTCCCAGGGGCTAAAGAATCTTGTCTAACACAGTTCAAAAGCATCAGTTCTTCAACACTCAGCTTTCTTTATGGTCCAACTCTCACATCCGTACATGACTAATGGAAAAACCATAGCTTTGACTGTACAGACCTTTGTTGGCAAAGTAATGGCTCTGCTTTTTAATATGCTTTCTAGGTTTGTCATAGTTTTTCTTCTGAGGAGGAAGCATCTTTTAATTTCATGGCTGCAGTCACCATCTGCAGTGATGTTGGAGCCCAAGAAAATAAAGTCTATCACTGTTTCCATTGATTCCCCATCTATTTGCCATGAAAGTATGGGACCCGATGCCATGATCTTCATTTTTTAAATGTTGAGTTTTAAACCAGCTTTTTCACTCTCCTCTTTCACTTCATCAAAATGCTCTTTAGTTCCTCTTCGCTTTCTGCTGTAAGGGTTGTATCATCTACATAGCCGAGGTTACTGGTATTTCTCCTGGCAATCTTGATTCCAGCTTGTGCTTTATCCAGCCCAGTATTTTTCATGATGTACTCTGCATATAAATTGAATAAACAGGGTGACAATATACAGCCTTGACGTACACCTTTCCCAATTTGGGACCAGTCCGTTGTTCCACATCTGGTTCTGTTGCTTCTTGACCTGCATACCGATTTCTCAGGAAGCACGTAAGGTGGTCTGGTATTCCCATCTCTTTAAAGAGTTTTCCACAGTTTGTTGTCATCCACACAGTCAAAAGCTTTAGCGTAGTCAATGAAGCAGAAGTAGATGTTTTTCTGGAACTCTCTTGCTTTTTCTATGATCCAGCAGATGTTAAATCAAAAAAATGTCTAAAGTTTGTAAAGATCTTACTAGACCCATTCCCATAATTTACATTTTATTTTTTTATTTTTTTCATAATTTACATTTTAAAATAACAGGATTAGCCAGAAGGTTTTTAGAAAGGAGAAACTGTCTTCAAGCAGGATACATTGTTGTTATATAATCCTTAGTACAGAATTTAAACTGAGTTGTTTGTTGTCTAATCATCAGTTCCAGGCTTAAAGAAAAAACTGTTTTATGTGACTTAAGACCAAGGAATGTAGAGGGAAAAAAAAAAAAACAAAACCCAAGTTTGTTCTTTCCTCCTCCTTGAGAACCCCAGACCCCTATCTCCGCTTCAAGAGCCCCAGACCTCTTTCTCCTCAGGGATCCCCAGACTTCTTATCAACCTGCCTAGGAATTGACTCTCTCAGTTCTTATACGAAAGTAGCATTTTTCATCTCTTCAAGAATGAAAGCCAGGTAAGCGAGTGTCTTACTTTTAGCTTTGGCTCTCAAGAAACTTAGAACCCAGTTCAGAGCCAATTCAAGCCAATTCAAGACTCCTGTGCCATGTATTTCTTTTTCCCTCAATCTTAACCTGTTTTAAGTGATATTTTCCCTCACCCTTTTTCTCAAAGTTGCTTCATTAATTATGGAGTGTGACTGTGGAGCATATAAACAAGTAAGCAGATGTACGAGTCAGTAGACTGGAGTGCAAGCACCTCCTCACTTGATTATTTGTATGACCTTAGGGAAGTAGAGCAACCTCTCTGGACTGTAGTTTCCACATCTGCAGAATGGGTTTATAGATCAAATCTTTCTAACTATAGAACCGTATTTCCATGGGAAATTACTCAGATGTAATTTGAGTTCAGCCCAGTGCCATAGCTGCAGCCCAGTGTGTGTTCAGCCCTATGCCACAGCTGCAGGGAAGCTAATTATGATATCTTCTTAATCTAGATATAATAGTCAGTTACCTCTTGGAACAAAAAAGCATAACTTTATTTCACTACGGCCAAGTTTTATATTTTGCTGCAATCTCCCTTTCTCCAATCTTCATAAAGATTTTGAGTTTCTCTGTGATGCAGTAGAAGTCTTAAGAACAATGAGTAGGTATTTCATTATTCCAGAGCGGTGGTTTTTGTATTTTAACATGCACCAAAGTCACAAGGGGCCTTGTGAAAACACAGTTTGCTGCATCCATCCCACGGTTTCTCTTTCGATAGGTCTAGGTTAGGACTCAGAATTTGCATTTTTTAGGAAGTTCCAGCTGATAATGAAGCTGCTGATTCAGGAATTGCACTTTGAGAATTACTGTCCTATGTCTGTTAAAAATGCATTTTAGTCAGTTTTCTTATTTTAAAAATTATGTCAGATCGTGTAACTTGATAACAGCCAAGACAAGTAATGTATAATATAATATGTAAAATAATATTTAAATAATATACAAAGCTTCTGATGTGATGAAGCTGTCATATCTAGCAACATGGGCTTTCCACACCTTTCTGATGACTTGTACTACTGTTATGAGTGGATAGATACCAATCCAGCAGCAATCTGAGTTGGCTTCAGCTATAAAGCAATTATTCAAGTCTAAAAGTGGTCTTCTCCTATTGACGTGCTGGAGACACCTAAGCAGAAAATGTCAGGGTCAATATAAGTGCATTTACTGACAGTTTAGCTCTTTGCCATGTCACAGAAGATGGGTTGAAATTTGGCTTTTATCAAAAATAGAAACACCGACCACTTAGAATGATAAAGCAATAGCTTTCAGCTTAGTCATTTTCCATTTATAAAGCACTTTTATAGAAATAAGCAAGCGGTTGTTTATTTTCACGTAGTTTCATCTTCATCATTTCTAAACTCAGATTTACAACAACTGTGTCCAGAAGTAATGGGGAGAAATCACTAGTTTGCATTGCATTAAAGTAACAACAGAGGATCACTTCAAGACAAAATATAACCAAAAGGAACGATCGTCTCACCATAGGTTCTTACAGATCACTTGTGTTCTCTAGTATTTGTGTTTCAGAGCCTGATCTATGTGTTTCGTAAAATTTAATCTTAGATAGAATTTTTAATTTTTCATTAAACCCTCAATTAATTAGTTACATGAATCAGCAGTTATAATAAGTTACATTTCTAGCTCACTGAGACCTATCAGTTTCTGGATGAAAGGGACTCCTTCAGACTATCCCTTCAAATGTTTTTAAAACACACTTTTCATATGTACATGTTTTTTATGTTATTTAATGCTTCCAAAGGTATTTTAAAATCAGGTATGAAAACAAGAAAAATGTCTATAAATATATAGTTAAACACAATGTATTATATCCATGCAATATGGTATTATTTGGCAATAAAAGGAATCAGTGTACTAAATTCATTCTATACTATGAGTAAACTTCCTATATGTTATGCTAAGTAAAAGAAGCTGGGCATAAAAGATCACATAATGTATGATTCCATTTTTTGAAATATCCAGAATAGGTAAATTCAGAAAAACAGAAAATAGATTGGTATTTGCCTGGAGCTAGGGGCTGTGAAGAGCTGACTCACTGGAAAAGATCCTAAAACTGGGAAAGATTGAAGACAGGAGGAGAAGGGGATGACAGAGGATGAGATGGTTGGATGGCATTACCAGCTCGATGGACATGAGTTTCAATAAGCTCTAGGAGTTGGTGATGGACAGGGAAGCCTGGTGTGCTACAGGCCATGGGGTCGCATAGAGTTGGACACGACTGAGCTAAACTGAACTGAGGGGCAATGTAGGGTTACTTCTTAACGGGTATGGGATTTCTTTTTGGAAGTGATGAAAATGTTTTGAAACTATATATAGGTGATGGTTGTACAACACTATGAACATACCAGATGACATTAAATTGGTCACCTTAAAATGGTTAGTTTTATTTTATGTAAATTTCACCTCAATTAGGAAAAAAATGGGGTAACTTGAAACCTAACTGAATTCCAGAATTTTTGACATGGACGGGCTTCTCAAGATCATCTACCCATTCTCCTGTCATGAAGAAACTGAAGTTCATTAGGATTCTCACTCAAATATTTACATGTAGCTTGTCCAAAACATAGACCAGAGTTTGAAATGTCTGAATTTCTAGTCCAGCCACTTTTTTAAAAGTGGGACTTGCTGCTTTATTATCTTTTATCAGGTTAAATATTTTAGGTGAAATACTACTCCACTTGTTACTTACGCATTAAAATAACAACAAAGAAACATAGCTTCATAGCAGGTGTTTGTTTTAGTAATTTCCCAAAAAGCAGACCAGAGTTTGAGTTAAAAGAGGGTTATTTTCTGCAGTACATAAAAGAAGGCACCCTGTATTTTAATGCTAGTCCACAGTTGCCTGGTTTGTGAACCCTATGGTTCTATCATTATTATGATTCATTTTTAAAAATTCAAAACTATTAAATTTTTGTTAGCTTTTTACCACTGACAATTTTTATTTTTCCAACACAGAAGAATATTCATGGTATAAAAACTAAATGTTCCTGCCTACCTTATGGTGGCCAAAGGCTCTGTTTACAGCCATTATCCTCAGAGGCACCTAGGGAGAAATACTGAGTGGGATTAAAGGGTATAGACAGAGCAGCAACTGCTAACACAACATAACTTATGTCCTTTAAAACTGAGTTTTATACTCATATGTAGGTAGGTAACTAGCCTTGATTTAGTGCTTACCTCAGAAAATAGTTATATGTTCTTATTTCAGGGGAAGACACCAGAAAATACAGAGTTTACCCTTGATCAGTGTGGGAATGTAATGGTGCCATCATCCCATGTAGTCAAAAACCCCCATCAGTTCAGTTCAGTTGCTCAGTCGTGTCCGACTCTTTGCAACCCCATGAATCACAGCACGCCAGGCTTCCCTGTCCATCACCAACTCCCGGAGTTGGACGTGGACCCAAACCCACGTCCATCGAGTCGGTGATGCCATCCAACCATCTCATCCTCTGGCATCCCTGTCTCCTCCTGCCCTCAATCTTTCCCAGCATCAGGGTCTTTTCAAAAGAGTCAGCTCTTTGCATCAGGTGGCCAAAATATTGGAGTTTCAGCTTCAACATCAGTCCTTCCAATGAACATCCAGGACTGATCTCTTTTAGGATGGACTGGTTGGATCTCCTTGCAGTCCAAGGGACTTGCAAGAGTCTTCTCAGACACCACAGTTCAAAAGCATCAATTCTTCTGTGCTCAGCTTTCTTTATAGTCTAACTCTCACGTCCATACATGACCACTGGAAAAACCATAGCCTTTACTAGATGGACCTTTGTTGGCAAAGTAATGTCTCTGCTTTTTAATATGCTTTCTAGGTCGGTCATAACTTTCCTTCCAAGGAGTAAGCGTCTTTTAATTTCATGGCTGCAGTCACCATCTGCAATGATTTTGGAGCCCAGAAAAATAAAGTCAGCCACTGTTTCCACTGTTTCCCCATCTATATCCCATGAAGTGATGGGACCAGATGC
>NW_011494881.1:8406616-8410237 GCF_000754665.1 Bison bison bison
ATACAGCCTTGACATACTCCTTTTCCTATTTGGAACCAGTCTGTTGTTCCATACCCAGTTCTAACTGTTGCTTCCTGACCTGCATACAGGTTTCTCAAGAGGCAGGTCAGGTGGTCTGGTATGCCCATCTCTTTCAGAATTTTCCTCAGTTTATTGTGATCCACACAGTCAAAGGCTTTGGCATAGTCAATAAAGCAGAAATAGATGTTTTTCTGGAACTCTCTTGCTTTTTCCATGATCCAGCAGATGTTGGCAATTTGATCTCTGGTTCCTCTGCCTTTTCTAAAATCACATATGATCAACTATATTGCAATAAAAATTTTAAAAAGAGAAAAGCCCTGTGTGTCGCTTTAGAGTCACCCTCCACATCCATCCATAAGCATCCACAGATTCACCAACTGCGGATCGTGCAGTACTTTCACATGTATTACTTGGGGAAAAAAATCCATAGATAAGTGTACCTGAGCGTTAAAACTATTGTTGTTCAGGATCAACAATATATAGTTATTGTTAGTTGTTGTATATAGTTTTTTTCTCTCTAAGCTCACTTTATCATTCAGTTTCTTCATACTGTTCATTCTTACGAGGAAGCTACCTCTCATATCATCCTATATTGGATTTCCTATTAATTTTTCTCTCCTATGTTCATTTTATCTCAGTGGCAATTTTTACTCAGTAGGTTGTATTTCCTACTTTTCCTTCAATCCAGGAGTCAGCAAAATATGTCATCTGGGCCACATTTGGCTCACTGACTGTTCTTGTAAATAAAGTTTTATTGGAACACAATCATTCTCCTTTTTTGTGTTATTGTATATACCTGCATTAGTATTAAAACACCAGAGTTGGGTGGTTGCAACAGAGATCACAAATCTAAAATATTTACTATTAGGACTTAAAACATTTACCAGTCTTTGGTTTTGTTGTCCAAGTAGAAAGCGAAGAATAGATTCTACAGAATGAATAAATAAAACCAGCAAATGATAGGATACGGGAAAGTGTAATAGAATTTGTACTTAAGCTAGTTAGCAGCTCTGTGTGGTCAGTAAAAAAGTTTCTTGAAGGTGAATCATCAGAGAAAATGTAGAAAAGACAGATTCCTGTCGTACTTACTAGTTTTGATGGCATGTCAGAAATGAGGTGTATTGTTTAGGAAATGAGCCATGTAAGCTTTTTGAGCAAAGGAGCTTTGCCAAAGCAGGATACTGTTGCAGTAATGTTTACAAGCCAAATGAGGATTGTATTAGTGGAAAATTAATACTAATGTATTAATGAGGTAGAGCATAGTTGTAAGAATTTCTAGAGATAAAAATGATAGGCCATTTGATTTGAAGAGAAAGAGTTAATAATTCTCAAACTTCATTGAGCAGGAAATTGGAAAATTATTTATACATATTTTGGAGATGAACTGATTTTTATGGAAGGTTTAAGTTAGTGGAGAAGGATTATAACATTATATAGCGTAAGAAACAACATTGTTTACTAGGTATCAGCGATAGCAAAGTTATTAGGGAATCTCAGCCAAAGGCAGTTTTTCATTGGCCTTATTTTACCAATGAAATTGTAGCCTATCCCATTTCCATCATCTAATTAGGGTCCATCTCTTTATAAAATCCTCTTTCTTTTGGTCTCCAGAATTCTACCCTTACACTCAGATTTACTTCTGTTGTCTCACGCAGAGTAAATTACTGACATTTTCTAAATACTCTGAATCATGCCCAAGAAGGGCTTTAGCTCTCTCAAATAAAAATTCTTATCACAGTATTTCCTTCAACTAAAGCCATGATTTGCAGACTCTGTACTGAGACATTCCATGGTCCTGCTGCAGCATATTCAAGAGTTTTGTAGGGGGTTTTGTATCAGGGTAATGCATAGTCCTAACATCAGATTGTGATGCATTCCTTGGGGATGATGTCCTATGGGAATGGTTGCTGTGATTTTTTAAAAAATCCTGAAAATTAGTGCAGAATAGGAAATGAGAGTTGCACTATTCAGTTAGAATCCAAGGCTTGAAGAGTTGTGCAATACCCGTAAGCACCATATCCCATTAGTAAGTGTTGTGCTGGTTTTTTAATGAAGTAAAAACTTTTCAGTTTATATGTATTCTTTTTTCAAACCATGTAATAAACTGTTAAGATTATCAGTAGTTACTAAGTTGTTCAGATCTGTAGATCTGACTATTATCAAAAGTAGAACTCTTACGTATTTCTTAGGGCACCATGAAAAAGTTGTTTGTTCACTAAGGGTGTTGTGAACTGAGAAAGTTCAGATTCTATGACCTAAAGAGTTGTCCAACTCTAAAATAAATATACTCTTCCTTTAGCATGTGAAAATGCATCAATCCTTTTATTTCTCTTTCTGAAACTGCATTTCATAGAGTCACAGATGTAGAAAACAAACTTTGTGATACCAGGTGGGAAAGGGGGAAAGGATAAATTTGTAAATTGAGACTGATATATACACACTACTGTCTATAAAATAATTAATAAGCACCTACTCTGTACCATCCCCTGAAGGAGGGAATGGCAACCCACTCCAGTATTCTTGCCTTAAGAATCCCATGGACTGTGTAGCTTGGCGGGCTACAGTCCATAGGGTCACAAAGAGTTGGACTCTGAGTGACTATGCATTCTCATGCACTGTATACCACAGGAAACTCTATTTAATCCTCTTTAATGATGTATATGGGGAAAGAATATGAAAGAATATGGGTATGTGTATAACTGGTTCACTTTATTGTACACCTGAAACTAACAGTATAAATCAGCTATACTCTGATAAAAATTTAAAACAATAATAGATGGAAAAAAATAGCATTTCAGTTACATGGGATTTTATGTAGAATCTCAATAAAAATTTAATCAGATACTTTTAAATTATCTGTACACTGTGCTTTGTGCTATCAGATCAGATCAGATCAGTCGCTCAGTCATGTCCAACTCTTTGCAACTCCATGAATCGCAGCACACCAGGCCTCCCTGTCCATCACCAACTCCCAGAGTTCACTCAGACTCACGTCCATCGAGTCAATGATGCCATCCAGCCATCTCATCCTCTGTCGTCCCCTTCTCCTCCTGCCCCCAATCCCTCCCAGCATCAGAGTCTTTTCCAATGAGTCAACTCTTTGCATGGGGTGGCCAGAGTATTGGAGTTTCAGCTTCAGCCTCAGTCCTTCCAATGAACACACAGGACTGATCTCCTTTAGGATGGAGTGGTAGGATCTCCTTGCAGTCCAAGGGACACTCGAGTCTTCTCCAACACCAGAGTTCAAAAGCATCAATTCTTCGGTGCTCAGCTTTCTGCACAGTCCAACACTCACATCCATACAAGGCCACTGAAAAACCATAGCCTTGACTAGATGGACCCTTGTTGGCAAAGTAATATCTCTGCTTTTTAATATGCTATCTAGGTTGGTCATGACTTTCCTTCCAAGGAGTAAGCGTCCTTTGATTTCATGGCTGCAGTCACCATCTGCAGTGATTTTGGAGCCCAGAAAAATAAAGTCTGACACTGTTTCCCGTTTCCCCATCTATTTGCCATGAAGTGATGGGACCGGATGCCATGATCTTCGTTTTCTGAATGTTGAGCTTTAAGCCAACTTTTTCACTGTCCTCTTTCACTTTC
>NW_011494881.1:8410337-8430693 GCF_000754665.1 Bison bison bison
CTAGCATTTCTCATGATGTACTCTGCATATAAGTTAAATAAACAGGGTGACGATATACAGCCTTGACGTACTCCTTTTCCTATTTGGAACCAGTCTATTGTTCCATGTCCAGTTCTAACTGTTGCTTCCTGACCTGCATACAGGTTTCTCAAGAAGCAGGTCAGGTGGTCTGGTATGCCCATCTGTTTCAGAATTTTCCTCAGTTTATTGTGATCCACACAGTCAAAGGCTTTGGCATAGTCAGTAAAGGAGAAATAGATGTTTTTCTGGAACTCTCTTGCTTTTTCCATGATCCAGCGGATGTTGGCAGTTTGATCTCTCATTCCTCTGCCTTTTCTAAAACCAGCTTGAACATCTGGAAGTTCACGGTTCATGTACTGTAGAAGCCTGGCTTGGAGCATTTTGGGCATTACTTTGCTAGAGTGTGAGATGAGTGCAATTGTGCTGTATTTTGAGCATTCTTTGGCATTGCCTTTCTTTGGGATTGGAATGAAAACTGACCTTTTCCAGTCCTGTGGCCACTGCCGAGTTTTCCAAATTTGCTGGCATATTGAGTGCAGCACTTTCACAACATCATCTTTCAGGATTTGAAATAGCTCAACTGGAATTCCATTACCTCCACTAGCTTTGTTTGTAGTGATGCTTTCTAAGGCCCACTTGACTTCACATTCCAGGATGTCTGACTCTAGGTGAGTGATCACAGCATCATGATTATCTTGGTCATGAAGATCTTTTTTGTACAGTTCTGTGTATTCTTGCCACCTCTTCTTAATATCTTCTGCTTCTGTTAAGTTCATACCATTTCTGTCCTTTATTGAGCCCATCTTTGCATGAAGTGTTCCCTTGGTATCTCTAGTTTTCTTAAGAGATCTCTAGTCTTTCCCATTCTGTTGTTTTCCTCTATTTATTTGCATGATCGCTGAGGAAGGCTTTCTTATCTCTCCTTGCTATTCTTTGGAACTCTGCATTCGGATGTTTATATCTTTCCTTTTCTCTTTGCTTTTTGCTTCTCTTCGTTTCACAACTATTTGTAAGCCCTCCCCAGACAGCCATTTTGCTTTTTTGCTTTTATTTTCCATAGGGATGGTCTTGATCCCTGTCTCCTGTACAATGTCACGAACCTTCGTCCCTCCTTCATCAGGCACTCTGTCTATCACATTAGTCCCTTAAATCTGTTTCTCGCTTCTACTGTATAATCATAAGGGATTTGATTTAAGTCATACCTGAATACTAGTTCATTTAACCTCTGGCTCTGAGCATTGAGTGAATCCATCTCAGATTTTGACAAATTATTATTATTTTTCTTAAGTATGTCTTCTTTTTTATTAGTTTATTTTTCCCTATCATTCCTGATCTCTCCTAATTCTTCTTCACTCTATGGATACTCCAATGTGTTTGATATGTGTCTTGCATGCTTGAAAAATGAATCATCATGTTTTACGTGTGTGCACGTGTGTGTTTATTGTACACAATATATAAAAGGATGAACTATACACAATCTGATGCATATGTTTCTAGTATATTACTTTATATCTTTGTATAATAGTATGTATTCACCATATTTTCTGTGTCTTTTTCCCTAGAAAGGGACTTTCAGAATGCTTCACATTTCCTTTTACTTTCAGCAAAGCTGTGTTAAATATCCTTGCATGTATCTCCCTGAAATCCATGTTCTTTCTACTATTGCTTCCTCCTATTACATGCTTTTGGAGGTGTTTATTTCATATGGAAGAAAACCTGACACCTTTTCACCTGTTCATGTTTTTTTAATCCTGAAAAAGATTAATATATTTGTGGGATGAGTGATTTTATTTATGCTTCCAAAAGGAGCCAAAAGGCAGGAAGAACTAGGTGAATTATCCTGTTCCATTGTTGGATTACATTTAGTCAATGGTAAAATAAGCGTTACAGCATCACTAGTATATTTTTTCTGACTTTCTTCTTTTAGTGATTCTTTTCCTGTTGTTGCTATAAGTAGTGCATATCATAGCATTGTAATTGTAAACAATTTATACATTATCCTAATGTTGGTCGAAGTCAGTATTTTTCTTACAATCATATAGCAACTATGCTTTGTAATAATTCATACTTGATCCTACAAGGAAATACATTTTATACTCCAAGAGGTTTGCAGAACACATAGGACCCATTAAAAGGAAGAAAACACGCTGTATGATTTTTGTATTTTTTTTTTTGGCTTCTTATTTATTCATTCTCTCAACTAGTCTTGACTAGTGTTACTATGGCACTTTCGTTATGGTGTGGAAAACAGACTAATTATGTTCTTTAAAACAGACAACAGTCGTACATCTTGAGATACAGCATCTGGTACTCTCAGCCATCCCTCATCAGTGCTAGTCTGCATTTGGTAGGGCTTCTAGTTGTCCAAATATTTTTATGTTATGGTATATTCTTATTTTTTTAAATATTTATTTATTTATTTTTGGCTGCGCTGGGTCTTCATTGGTACGTGAAGACGTTCATTGCGGCGAGGGGGAGCTATTCTAGTTGCTGTGCGCAGGCTTGTTACTGCAGTGGCTTCTCTTGGTGTGGAGCACAGGCCTGGGGCGGGGGCCCAGGGGGGGGCAGGTGCAGTTTCAGTAGCTGTGGCTTCTGACTGCGCAGGTTCAGTCACTGTGGCTCAGGGGCTTAGCTCTTCCATGGCTTGTGGATCTTCCTGGACCAGAAATCAAACCTTTGTCCCCTGCATTGTCAGGCAGATTGTTAACCACTGGACCACCAGGGAGGTCCCTCTTTTAAAGAGAATGATCAAACCACTTCACCAAAATTTCAAAAATAAAAACATGAAAATCACCCATAATTTTTCTACTGAAATTTGACCATATCTGCTTTTGGAGTATTCCCTAGTAGATTCTTTTCCTATTGATATAATATAGTTTATAACCATATTTTGCATATACTGCTTGTATAGCTTCTGTTTCATTTAACACTTGTGTGGCATAAACATTTTCCACTTTGCCGCTTTGCTTCATAATTTTCCTTTTTAATATCTTCAAAGTATTCTCTAGAATAGCATTATCTAGTGGAAATACAATAAAACCCACATAATTTAAAATTTTCTAGTAGAGACCTTGAAAATGTAAAAAGAAACAAGTAAATTAATGTTAACAATATATTTAACTTCAAATATCTAAAATAATTATCATTTCAACACATATTCATATAAAATTATTAATTATATTTTTAATCTTTTTTTCTTTGAAATTGGTATCTGTTTTACATTTGTAACACAGCACAGTCACTAAATTGTCAATGGTCAAAATGAAATGTAACCGTACCAAAACAATAAAAATGTGTTTAATAGAAGAATATTTTTCCTTCCTTCCATTTTGAAATTTCAAAAAAATTAAATCAGAAATTCAGTTCCACAGTCACACTAACCACATTTCATATGCTCATTATCGACATGTGGCTTCTTATATTTAAATTAAAATTAAATAAAATTTGAAATTCAATTCTTCAGTTGCACTAGCCACATTTTAAGTGATCCATAGCCAAATTTAGAATGGGTGTATATGCCAATTCTTACTTGACTACTTATTCCTCTATTACTGAATATTTATGTTTAAGTCACATGTATAGTATACTGATGTGTTCCTAAATGAATATTTTCCATATTTTGAATTATTTACTTGAGGTAGACTCTTAGAATTATTGCATCAAAGAATATGAATTTTATATTTTGTAATATTTTCAGTTTATTTTCTTGGAAAAGTGTCAGTTGCACTCCCATCAGCAGGAATAATATAGTGATTTTTAGCAACCTTTCCTCATCATTAAGTTACTACAATGATTTTATATTCTATGTATTTTATTTTGTTAATTGAACTATAGTTGATTTACAATATTACATTAGTTTCAGATGTACAACATACTGATTCTATTTTTTAATAGATTTATATTTCATTTAAATTATTAGAAAATGATGGCTCATTTTCCTGTCATGTACAGTGCATATATTTATAGCCTATTTATTTTATACGTAATAGGTTATATCTCTTAATCCCATATTGCCATCTTGCCCTGCCCCACTTCTGGTAACCACAGTTGTCTTTTTATATCTATGATTATTACATTCATATGTGATAATAAAAAGTATCTGTCTTTCTCTGTCTGACCTATTTCATGAAGTACAATACACTCTAGGTCTGTCCACATGGTTGCAAGTGGCAGAATTTCATTCCTGTTTATGGCTGAGTAATCTTTATCCATTCATCTTTTGATGGACATTTAGTTGCTTTCAGCTGCTTTGAACTTTGGAGTGTTTTTATTGTTTTGAATTAGTGTTTTTGGTTTCTTTGAATATATATTTAGCACTGGAATGGCAGGATCATATGGTAGTTCTATTTTTAATTTTTTGAGGAACCTCTATACTGTTTTATGTAGTGCCAGTACTAATTTCCATTCCCACCAACAATGTTCAATTGTTCTTTTACTCCATATTTTTGCAAATATCTATTATTTATAGACCTTTTGATGACAGCCCTTTTGACAGATGTGACATTATATCTCACTGTGGCTCTGATTTGCATTTCTGTAATGATTAAGAATCTTTTCATGTGCCTATTGGTCATCTGTATATCTTCTTTAGAAATGTCTACTCAGATCTTCTGCCCATTTTTAAAATTGGATTGCTTATATTTTTGATATTGAGGTATATAGGCTATTTATATAGCATTTCAGATATTAACCCTTTATTGGTCAATTATTTACAAACTTCTCTCATTCCGTAGATTGTGTTTTTATTTTGTTGATGGTTTCCTTTGCAGTACAAAAGCTTTTAAGTTTAATTAAATTCCATTTGTTTAGTTTTGCTTTTATTTCCTTTGCTTTAGGAGACAGATTCCCCCCAAATTGCAATAATATCTGTCAAAGAGTATTTCACCTCTGTTGTTCTCTAGGAGTTTTATGGCATCCAGTCTTACATTTAGGTTTTAGGTCTTTAATACATTCCGAGTTTATTTTTGTATATGATGTTTGAGTATGTACTAATTTCTTTCTTCTACACGTAGCTGTCCAGTTTTATCAGCACCAGTCATTGAAAAGACTGTCTTTTCTCCGTTGTTTATCCTTGCCTCCTTTCTCATAGATTAATTAAACGTAATGCATGAGTTTCTTTTGGGCCCTCTATTCCTTTCTGTTGATCTGTGTTTCTCTTTCTGTGCCAGTACTATACAGTTTTGATGACTGTAGCTTTGCCATATAGTCTGAAGTCGGGGAACAAGATTCTTCCAGCTCTCTTCTTCTTTCTCAAGATTGCTTTGCCAATTTGGGATCTTTTATAATTCCATATAAATTTTAGGATTATTTGTTCTTGCTCTGTAGAAGATGCTTTGAGTTGTCTGATGAAGATTACAATGAATCTATAGATTGGTTTTAGTGATATGGACATTTTAATCTTTTTAATTCTTCTATTCCATGAACATGGAATCTTTCCTTTATTGTGTGTGTATTATCTTTCATTTTCCTTCATCAGTGATTTATAGTTTTCAGAGTATAGCTCTTTCACCTCCTTGGTTAAGTTTAGTTGTGGGTATATTATTTTTGATGTGATTTTAAATGAGCAGTTTATTTTCTTTTAGTATTTTAAACACTTGAGTTCCTTACACTCCCCCATATTTAAGCTACCCTGAGAAATCCTCAGAGTGGCTGACTGACAAATCTGCATACTTGGGATTTCCAAATTTTATATCTGCCTCTGATTAAAAAAAAAAGGTTCTTTGGCTCTGCCTTGGGCCTTCCCCATTCCTTTTCCTCCTGCCTTTTTGTTCTGCTTCAGTTTTCATTTTAATGGATAAAATTGTCTCACTTCACCCTCAGTTCTGATTAATATTAGCCAGTCTCTAAGAGTTAGGATCTGCTTTGCTTTTCATTGTTCTTATGGCCAAAGAGTAGCAGGGCTAACTGTTGTGCTGACTGAAATTTCTAATTAGGGTATTACAAGAGTTTTGTTGATTCTATAGAGTGTTTTTCTAAACTATAGCTCTCTAAACTATTGGTCTGTTTTTATTACAAACCTGTTACTTGAAAAAAAAATTTATACTGGCACTGTTTTTATTTTTGGTGATACTATACTCTGAAACATGTGGCTTAGCAATGGATATAAATCAAGAAAGAAAAATTATGGTTGGCATCAGTTTTAGGTCTTTGCACTCTAACAGAGCACAAATCCATAATTGCTCAAATACTAAATATTTACTTAAAGAGAAACAAGAAACAATTCAAAAAATGGAATTAATTTAAATTGTGAATTTGCCTCAATTAAAAACTGACCTTTTTTTTGTATATTCTTTGTAAAATTGACAAAATGGAAATTCTGCTGTCCACATCACATGCTCTTATGTTGCATTTTAAAGTTAACACACATACAACATACACACATTTGGAATGAGGCCAAATTTAAACTCCAGGGGCATACTGTTCTGTACCTTAAATTACAATCAGATGTATTTTAGCACAGATCAAATTTTCAGTCTGAAGTTGGTGAGAAGCCTAATTATTTGACCAGGTTACTATTTATGTAGACCATTCTATGGCTGTCTGTGGTTAATCCACAGCTGGCAGAGTGCTAACTCTGGGAGGTTTTTATTTCATGCTGAAACAGTTTGGGGAGAATTAGGAGGAGGGGAGAGTTTTAAACTCTCCTCATTAAATGAAAGACTAAAGAGCAAATACATCCATATTACTATGGAGACAAGATGCTATATACACTGTTCATCTTAATTCTCCAAGTGACAAAAATAGCAAAGCAGCTTGAATGCTCATAGTTCGCAAGTGACATGGTATTTGGTTAAAAAATGAAGATGAAAAGATTAAATGATATTACCTAATAATAAATGATGTTACCTTTCTAAAGAGTTGAATATTGGTAAAGAATTAATGGATTAGAATTTTAAATGATGAGAAAATTTTATGTTA
Source organism: Bison bison bison (assembly GCF_000754665.1). Lineage (NCBI taxonomy): Eukaryota > Metazoa > Chordata > Mammalia > Artiodactyla > Bovidae > Bison > Bison bison. The sequence continues at coordinate 8,417,277 of NW_011494881.1, forward strand.
TTTTGATTGGAGAACATATTTCTTATAATTTTATTAGCAATACTTTAGTAAGAGATAATTATAAAGTTCTTTCTAAATACTTCAAGATTTTTAAGGGAAAGATACCCTTCAAAAATATACCCCAGTACACATGACTTCTGCCAGAAAGTTGATTTTTTAATGTTCAAAATCTTATTTTCTCTTTAAACTTTTTGAGTTTGCAAGAGGGATGTCGTTAGTCTCTCATTATAAGTGAGCATTTCAATAGCTCTTTTGTAACTTAAGGTAACTCTTCTTCTCTAATGAAATGGCACATATTAAGCATACACTACTCATATGATAAACTTTTCTCCTGATCAAATGCTATAGTTTCCTGCTTTGCATTTTATAATTGCATTTTTAAGGTTTACATTGTAGAGGCTGTGCTTCCCTTGTGGCTCAGATGGTAAAAAAAAATCTGCCAGCAATAAGGGAGACCTGGGTTCAATCCCTGGGTTGCGAAGATCTGCTATTGAAGGGAACATCTACCCATTCCAGTAGTCTGGCCTGGAGAATTCCAGGACTGTATAGTCTGTGGAGTTGCAAATAGTCAGACATGACTGAGCAACTCTCACTTTCACTTTCACTTGTAGAGGCTTTTGTATTATGTATGTTGTTGGTGTTGTTAAGTTGCTCAGTCATGTCCAATTCTTTGTGACCCCCGTGGGCTGCAGCATGCCAGGCTCCCCTGTCCTTCACTGTCTTGTGGAGTTTGCTTAGATTAATGTCCACTGAGTTGTTAATGCTGCGTAACCATTTCATCCTCTGCCAATCCTTTCTCCTTTTGCCTTCAATCTTTCCCAGCATCAGGGTCTTTTCCAGTGAATCAGCTCTTCACGTAAGGTGGCCAAAGTATTCAAGCTTCAGCTTCAACATTAGTCCTTCCAATGAATATTCAAAATTAATTACCTTTAGGATTGACTGATTTGATCTCCTTGCATTTTATGGGACTCTCACGAGTCTTCTCCAGCACAATTTGAAAGCATCAATTCTTTGGCGCTCAGCCTTGTCTGTGGTCCAACTCTCAGATCTATTCATGACTACTGAAAAAACCATAGCTTGAACTATACAGACTTTTGTTGACAAAGTGATGTCTCTTGTTTTTAATATGCTGTCCAGGTTTGTCATAACTTTCCTTCCAAGGAGCGTCTTTTAATTTCAAGGCTGCAGTCACCGTCCACAGTGATTTTGGAGCCCAGGGCAAAAAATCTGTTACTTGCTATGAAGTGATGGGGCCAGATGCCATGATCTAAGTTTTTTGAATGTTGAGTTTTAAGCCAACTTTTTCACTCTCCTCTTTTACCCTCATCAAGAGGCTTTTTAATTTCCTCTTCACTTTTCTGCCATCAGAGTGATAGCATCTGCATATGTGAGTTTGTTGGTATTTCTCCTGGCAGTCTTGATTCCAGCTTGTGATTCATCTGTATTTTGTATAGATTTACTTGTATTCTCACTGAGAATGATTCTGTGGAGATAGCATTTCTAATTTCTCCTTTTTTTCTTTACCCAGGGTTTTTTCCTCACAGTTTCTCCAGAGTCGGTTTTAAAAGTGGCTCACCATGCTTCTGAAAACAACAGAATTTTCACTTTGAATCTGTCTGCACCATTTATTAGTCAGTTCTACAAGGAATCATTGATGAAAGTTATGCCTTTTGTTGACATACTTTTTGGAAACGAGATGGTGAGTAATTTTTTTAGATAAAAGTACCTTGCTTTTGGTTTCTGTTTGTGTATGTGTTTAGAAATACATAAATAAAAACTTAAATAACTGCATAAGTACACTTGAGAATTACACAGTAAAATGGCCTCAGTTTGGTCCAATATAGTTCATTATTTTCAGTATTTCCTTTAGAATATACTAATTCCTTACATAATAAACAATTAGTCTTTTAAAAATTTGGTTGTTCAGGTTGATAATTTACACATGGTAACATTCACTCCTATGAGCTCCTATAACATTTCTGTGAGCTCTTGCAAATGTATACCTGTTATGTGACTTGTAAGCATAAGAAAGATAAAAAACATTTTCATCATCTTTGTCGGTCAAGCCTTCCCCTAATCCTTAGCCCTTAACATAAACTGTTTTCTGAACTGTAAAATAATGTTTTTGTTTGAAATTTTCATGGATTAAGATACGTGATATCTAGTTAAAATAAATGTTTTATGAAGTTAAGTACATTTTCAAGGTCTTGAGTCAGTTTAATAAATTATGACTATATGGTTGTATATTGTAATTTGTAGTTAAATGTGTTTAATCGAGATTATAATTTCTTTCATTCAAACTTTAGTGAAAAACAAAATTTTTTTCTTATTTAATATTCATACCTTCTGTCTTACCTGTAGACTATAAAAATCCATAAATACTTGTGGACTATAAAAATCCTTGAAATAGAAAAAAAGGAGATGTTTGCTATATCTTCCTTTTATGAATGTGTGAAGTTGTGTGAATTACCTCAGAAGTCCATTCTGATTCAGATTCTATGATTCTAACTTAGTTTGATTATATTCACCAATTTTATATCTAAATAAAATAACTATATTGTCTGCCTAGAATAACATAAAATTTGACCTGGAAGTAACTTGTGGGTTATTGGTGTGGAAATCATATGGTGTGGATATCTTCTAAGGGCCCTTAACCAATTGAAGGACATGCTACATTCTTAACGACCAACAAACTGACATAATGGGAAAAAATAGTGGTAAAAACCTTGATCTCCTAGGTATCTGCTAGAGGTCTCATTTGACTGAAATCTATGTTTCAGATTTTCCGTATTGTCAATGTTATTTTCTAGGTACAGGAAGCTCTTAAGAAAAGTGCTATTCTAGACTCTTTAAATAACGTTAACGAGTTGGTCATTAGTATAGCAGTCTGAGAGTGCTTGGGAGAAGTTGATACTTGAATCCAGAGTCCTTTATAGTCAGAAACAGTAGAATGGCAATACTTAGACTTTAAGAAGACAAACTTTAAAACTTTTAAAAAAGATAAATGTCATTCTAAAGAATGAGATTTGGAAAGTAAAACTTGAGAGGGTTGAATACCAGCAAAAATTCAGTTATGACTTTAAAATCTCAAATGACCTTAATTAAAAGGAAAATAAAGAAGAGCCTTAACAAGAATAAAAAGCTTGGAGAACATACAGAAAGCTGTTTAATAAGAGCTCACATTTGTAAAACATATGTAAAAATGATGGAAAGCATTTACAGAATGAAGGAGCAGTGCTGAAAGTTTGGCTGAGACATAGGAGAATAGAAAAGAATAGAGGCCTAAGAATGATTAGTTTTGCAGAAAATGCTGATAATATAAAAATGTTCTTTATTGTTTAAAAAAACTTCAAAAGTGCAATCAACAAAAAAAGTAATTGGACTTCATTAAAATTAAAAACCTTTTTGCATCAAAGGACACTATCAAGAAAGTGAAAGACAACACATGGATGGAAGAAAATAAATACATCTGATAAGGGATTAATGTATATCTCAACAACTCAAATATATCTCGACACAGGAAACAATCCAGTTTAAAAATGATCAAAGGACTTAAACATTTCTTCGTAGAAGACATACAGACTGGCAATAAGCACACATGAAAAGATGCTCACCATCAATGATCACTAGAGAAATGCATATGAAACCAAAATGAGATACTACTTGGTACCCTTTTGGATGGCTATTGTCAAAAAATGGAAAATAACAAGTATTGCCAAGAATGTTGAGAAATGGAAACCCTTGTGCATGGTTGCTGGGAATGTAAATGATGCAGCTGCTGTGAAAAGCAATTCGATGCTCCTCAAAAAGTTAAACAGGGAATTATTACCATTGTTGTTGTTTAGTCACTCAGTCATGTCCAATTCTTTGTGACCTCATGGACTACAGTATGCCAGGCTTCCCTGTCCTTCACCAGCTCCTGGAGTTTGCTCAGACTCATGTCCATTGAGTCGGTGATGCCATCCAACCATCTCAACCTCGGTCATCCCCTCCTCCTGCCTTCAATCTTTCCCAGCATCAGGGTCTTTTCCAATGACTTGGCTCTTTGCATCAAGTGGCCAAAGTATTGGAGCTTCAGCTTCAGCATCAGTCCTTCTAATGAATGTTCAGGGTTGATTTCCTTTAGGATTGACTGGTTTGATCTTCTTGCTGTCCAGGGGACTCTCAAAAATCTTCTCCAGCATCATAGTTCGAAGGCATCAGTTCTTCAGCGCTCAGCCTTTTTTATTGTCCAGCTATCACATCCATACATGACTACTGAAAAAACCATATCTTTGACTAGATTGACCTTTGTAGGCGAAGTAGGCAAAGCACTGTCTCTGCTTTTTAATACGCTGTCTAGGTTGGTCATAGATTTTCTTACAAAGAGCAGGTGTCTTAATTTCATGGCTGCAGTCACCATCTGCAGTGATTTTGGAGCCCAAAAAAATCCTGTCACTGTTTGCATTGTTTCCCTATCTATTTGCCATGAAGTGATGGGACCAGATGCCATATTCTTTGTTTTTACTATTACCATATGATCCAACAATTCCACTTATAAGTATTAAAAAAAAAAAAAAAAAACTTCAAAGCAGGGATTCAAATGCTTTTACACCAGTGTTTATCAGCATTGTTCACAGTAGCCACAAGTTGGAAGCAAAGCAAATGTTTTTCAGTGGTTGAATAGATAAATGTGATATATTAAATACAGTGGAATATTATTCAGTCTTTAAAAGGAATGGATTCTGGTAAAATACAGAATAAATTAAATAAAATCTTTTACCTGATACATGATAAAATCTGAATGAACCTTGAAGACACTTATGTTAAGTGAAATTAGCCCTACCTATACAAGCAGACACATATTGGATTTTCCTATAAGAATTCCTCTGAAATGAAGTATTTAAAATAGAAAAACTCAGAGAGAGATAGCAAAACAGTGGTTACCAGGCACTGAGGGGAAAAGGGAATTAGGAGTTATTATTTAATGAGTACAAAGCTTCTGTTTGGGATGACAGAAAACTTCTGGAAATGGATAGTAGAAATGATTGCAGAACATTGTGAATATAATGTCAGTTAATTTAACACTTAAAATTGTTAAAATGGTAAAAGTTTACTACCTTATGTACATTTTATCACAGTTTTAAAAATTGATTCTACAAATCAGTAAACTTTAAAGTTTGACTAGAACTTAGTATAGCTTATTAGGGAAATTATTTTTCCTTACCTAGAAGAGGAAGTAGTCAAATTACAAGCTACTACATGGCTCAAAAAGGGCTTCCCTGGTTGCTCAGTAGTAAAGAATCTGCCTGCAATGCAGGAGATGCAGGTTTGATTCCTGGGTTGGGACTGCTACTGCTAAGTCACTTCAGTCGTGTCCGACTCTGTGCGACCCCATAGATGGTAGCCCACCAGGCTTGCCCATCCCTGGGATTCTCCAGGCAAGAACACTGGAGTGGGCTGCCATTTCCTCCTCCAATGCATGAAAGTGAAAAGTGAAAGTGAAGTCTCTCAGTCGTGTCCGACTCTAGCGACCCCATGGACTGCAGCCTACCAGGCTCCTCCGTCCATGGGATTTTCTAGGCAAAAGTTCTGGAGTGGGGTGCCGTTGCCTTCTCCGCCTGGGTTGGGAAGATTCCCTGGAAAAGGAAATGGCAACCCACTCCAGTATTCTTGCCTGGAAAATCCTGAGCCTGGCAGGCTATAGTCCATGGGGTCGCAAAGGGCCAAACACAACAACCAAACAACACAACAACAGAACTCCAAATCATGTCAGGATGACTTTAACTTTTCTGATATGATTGTTATTCATATGAATTCATTTCACTAGATATGTAGTACTTGTATGACAGTCCAATAAGCAGTGATATACATATGTAGTATGTTTGAGATGATTTGTCATAATATGGATTATAGAATAATGAATATTGGATATAGGGCAATTTGATATATTTGATAATTATTGAACCAGTCTCAAAAAATTCTTCTGACAAATTAATACTGATATGCTTCACTATAAATGATTCAGATAAACTTGTGTTTGTGGATAATGTAGATATAGAGAATGCAAATAATGGAACATGTTAATAAATTATCAAATAAATTAAATGTCAAAATGAGACTTCTGACAATTTTAATAGATTAGAAATACCAGTTAAGTGATGAAATTTAATAAGGATAAATAAAAATGATATCATATTTGATTATAAAAAATATGGTATTATAAGATTTATCTCTTTGATCTCATCTTTCTTTGTTTTCCTCAAATATTCTAGTAATAATAAACTATTTTCAGTTCTCTAGGGAAAAAAGGGGGCATTTAACTTATAAATTGCAATGAAGTGTGAAATATATTTCTCAGCGTATACATTCAGGATTGCTCTGTCCTTCCCCCCACCTCTTTATCCCTCAAACCTCTCCCCCAAATCTACTGTGTTTAATATAAATCCTCAAAATGCCAATACCTAGCCAAAACTAAATACACTTGGCCCTTATTTTCTACCTAGTGCCATTTTTTTCTTTCATAGGATGTGTGCCCTTTGATTAACCCAGCTTACCACTTGAAGAGGGTTCCCAGTTCATTGCAGAGGAGAACCCACGTAGAATTCAACAGTCTCTTTCAGTTGAGGAAATGGAGCTGCAAGTTTGGGAAGTCTAACAGCTAGCCAGCTAGTTTGCAGTTCATAGTACCTGAAGGGAAAGAGCTACATAGACAAAGAACACAGGAGATTTGCGGAGTCCCACCCAAGTCTTTGAGCTGAGTACTGATCAGCCATGAGGAAACTAATGAAGGCTGAGGGAAAAAACCAACACTTGAGAAGATCTTTGGGCATAATCTTCAGAGTGCACAGACAGCCTGTAACCATCCTTATTGTACTAGCTAGAATTGAGACTCTTATCATAATTCATGGGCTTCAGATAGAGTACTTAGAACATCCCTGGGGCAAAATTAGTCTAGAATGTGTCTTCTTTTGTCCCTTATAACAATATTATCCCAACATGCATATGGTCCCCTGTATTGGTATGAAGTTTCCTTCTATTCATATTCAGAATACTGAGGGCTTTTTTCTAGAATGGATGTTGGATTTTGACATTGCCACCCCACCCCAATTTTAGAAAACCCAATCCAATAATACAAAAAAAGGATACTTCATTGTGACCAGGAATATTCAGTTGATTTACTGATCAATATAGTTCAACTTAGTAAAAATAAAAAGCATTACCATCTTAGTAGATACATAAAAGAAGATGTCAAAATCCAACATCCATCCCTGATAAAAAGCCCTCATAGTACTTAGAAGGGACCTTCTTCAACCCAATATGAAACATTCACAAAAAATATACAGCTAACATCATACTTAAATGATTAAAAACTGAGTACTTTTCTCTAATATCAGGGACAAAGCAAGGATGTTCGCTCTCTCCACTTCTATTCAGCATTGTCATATATGTTTTAGCCAATGTTAACAACATATGAAAAATATCCAGATTAGAAAGAATGAAGAAAAATTATCTCTATTATTAAACATAATGGTTGTCTTTATAGAAATCCTATTAAATCTACAAAGATATTAGAAATAAAAATGAGTTCAGCAAGGTTGTGGGATATAAGATAAACACACAAATAGCACTTGTATTTTTATATAGTAACAGCAAACACTCAGAAATTTTTAATCACTATTTTCATTACCAAAAAGATGTATAACATACTCTGGGATAAATTAAAAGATGTGCAACACTTGTGTACCAGTTACTACCAAATATTGTTCAGAAAAATTAAAGAGCTAAGTTAAGTGGAGAGAGAAGGCCTGTTTGTGGATTTTAAGAGTCAATTGTGAAGATGTCAGTTCTCAAATTGGTCTATGGATTCAACATAATTTAATTTAAAATCCCAACAGGTTTTTTTGTTTGTTTTGTAGATGTCAACAAGCTTATTCTAAAATTAATGTGGAAAAACATTGGACTGAATAGTCACACAGGATTGAAAAAAAGTCAGAGGACCTGCGCTACATGGCGTCAGGACTTAGAAAGCTGTCAATGCAGTGTGTCACCTGCCTAAAGATAGGCAGGTTCCTAGCACCCCTTATCGAAGAGATTATCTTCCCTCCATTGTATATTCTTGCCTCCTTTGTCAAAGACAAGGTGCCCATAGGTGTGTGGGTTTGGTCTATCTTTCTGTTTTTGTTCCAGTACCATACTGTATTGACTGTAGCTTTGTAGTATAGTCTGAAGTTAGGAAGGTTGATTCTTCTAGCTCCATTCTTTCTCAAGCTTGCTTTGGCTATTTGGGATCTTTTGTGTTTCCCTATGAATTGTAATTTTTTGTTCTAAATCTGTGAAAAATGCCATTGGTAATTTAATAGGGATTGCATTGAATCTGTAGATTCCTTTTGGTAGTATTATCATTTTCATAATATTGATTCTTCCAATCAATATTGGAAGAACATGGATACTTGGATACCTCTCCATTTGTTTATATCATCTTTGGTTTCTTTCATCAGTGTCTTACAGTTATCTGCATACAGCTCTTTTGTCTCTTTAGGCAGGTTTATTCCTAGGTATTTTATTCTTTTTTGTTGCAGTGGTAAATGGAATTGATTCCTTAATTTCTCCTGATTTTTTATTATTAGTCTATAGGAATGCAAGTGATTTCTGTGTATTGATTTTGTATCCCACGACTTTTCTGAACATTATCTTTAGGTTTTTCTATGTATAGTCATATCGTGTCATCTGCAAACAGAGTTTTACTTCTTCTTTCCCAGTCTGGGTTCCTTTTATTTATTTTTCTTCTCTGATTGTCTTGGCTAGAACTTCCAAAACTATGTTGAATAATAGTGGCAAGAGTGGACACTGTTCAGGATCACTGTCTTGTTCCTGATCTTAGAGGAAAAGCTTTTAGTGTTTCACCATTGAGAATAATGTTTGCTGTGGGTTTATCATACATTGCCTTTATTGTGTTGAGGTAACTCCCCCTCTGCCCATTTTTGAAGAGTTTTTAATCATAAATAGGTGCTGAATTTTGCTGAAAGCTTTTTCTGCATCTGTTAAGATTATCACATGGTTTTTATCTGGATAGCTATATGTGCAACAATGAAATTAGAACACTTCCTAACAGTGTACACGAAAATAAACTTGAAATGGATTAAAGACTTAAGTTTTAGACCAGAAACTATAAAACTCTTAGAGGAAAACATAGGCAGAACACCGTATGACATAAATCGCAGCAGGATCCTCTGTGACCCACCTCCTAGAATTATGGAAATAAAAACAAATAAACAAGTGGGACCTAATTAAATTTAAAAGCTTTTGCACAACAAAGGAAGCTATAAACAAGGTGAAAAGACAACCCTCAGAATGGGAGTAAATAATAGCAAATGAAACAACTGAGAAAAGATCCCCAAAATATACAAGCAGCTCATACAACTCAATACCAGAAAATAGACTACTCAATCAAAAAGTAGGCAGAACACTTAAACAGACATTTCTCCAGAGACATAGAGAAGGCTAATAAACACATGAAAAGATGCTCAACATTTCTTATGATTAGAGAAATGCAAATCAAAACTACAATTAGATACCACCTCACATCAGTCAGAATTTCCTTTATTAAAAAATCTACAGACAGTAAATGCTAGAGAGGATGTGGAAAAAAGGGAACCTTCTTAAACTGTTGGTGGGAAGTATATTGATACAGCCTCTGTGGATGACAATATGGAGATTCCTTAAAAAACTGGGAATAAAACTACCATATGATCTAACAGTCCCACTATGGGCATATACCCTGAGAAAATCATAACTGGAAAAACACACATGTATTTCAGTGTTCATTGCAGCACTGTTTACAATAGCTAGGTCATGGAAGCAACCTAGATATCCATCAACAAATGAATGGATAAGGAAACTGTGGTGTATGTATATATATATATATAGGAATATTATATATGTGTGTGTGTGTGTGTGTATATATAGGAATATTACCCAGCCATAGAAAGGAATGCATTTGAGTCAGTTCTCATGAGCTGGATGAACCTAGAGCCTATCATATAGAGTAAAGTAAGTCAGAAAGAGAAAAACAAATATCATTTATTAATGCATATATCTGGAATGCATAAGATGAGACTGATATGCATTTGAGTCAGTTCTAATGAGGTGGATGAACCTAGAGCCTATCATATAAAGTAAGTCAGAAAGAGAAAAACAAATATCGTTTATTAATGCATATATCTGAAATGCATAAGATGGTACTGACAAACCTATTTGCAGGGCAGCAGTGGAGCTACAGACATAGAGAACAGACTTCTGGACGCTAGAAGGGAAAGGAGAAGGTATGACAAATGGAGAGAGTAGCATGAAAACATACACACTACCACGTGTAATATAGTTCAGTTCAGTTCAGTCGCTCAGTTGTGTCTGACTCTTTCCAACCCCATGAATCGCAGTAATATAGTTAGCCAGTTGGAATTTGCCGTATGACTCTGGGAGCTCAAACTAGTGCTCTGTGACAATCCAGAAAGGTGGGCTGGGTGGGAAGTGGGAGATAGATTCTAGAGGGAGGTTCAGTTCAGTTCAGTTGTTCAGTCATGCCTGAGTCTTTGCGACCCCATCGACTGCAGCACACCAGGCTTCCCTGTCCATCACCAGCTCCTGGAGCTTGCTCAAACTCATGTCCATTGAGTTGCTGATGCCTTCCAACCACCTCATCCTCTGTTGTCCGCTTCTCCTCCTGCCTTCAGTCTTCCCAGCATCAGGGTCTTTTCCTGTAAGTCAGTTCTTCCCATCAGGTGGCCAAAGTATTGGAGTTTGAGCTTCAGCATTAGTCCTTCAATGAATATTCAGGACTGATTTCCTTTAGGATGGACTGGTTTGATCTCCTTGCAGTCCAAGGGACTTTCAAGCATCTTCTCCAACACCACAGTTCAGAAGCATCAGTCCCTCAGCACTCAACTTTCTTTTTAGTCCAACTCTCACATCCATCCATGACTACTGGAAAAACCATAGCTCTGACTAGATGGACCTTTATCGGCAAAGTAATATCTCTGCTTTTTAATATGCTGTCTAGGTTGGTCATAGCTTTTCTTCCAAGGAGTAAGCATCTTTTAATTTCAGTCATCATCTGCAGTGATTTTGGAACCCAAGCGAATAAAGTCTATCACTGTTTCCATTGTTTCCCCATCTATTTGCCATGAAGTGATAGAACTGGATGCCATGATCTTAGTTTTTTGAATGTTGAGTTTTAGCTTTTTCACTCTCCTCTTTCACTTTCATCAAGAGGGAGGGAACATATGTATATCTATAGCTGATTCATATTGATGTATGACAGAAAGCAAAGCAATATTGTAAAGTAATTATCCTTCAATTAAAAATAATTTAAAAAGAAACTGTATCAAAATAAATACTCCTTGATAAAAATCCTAAAATAGAATAAAGATAGGCAAATAGATCCATTAGACCAACAATTGATTTTTTTTTCAAAATTTCAGAAGCCATTCTGTAGAGAATAGTCTTTTTAACAAATTATACTATACCACTTGAATATCCATACCCAAAAAAGTAAGCTTCAAGCCATACAAAATACAACTGAATACAGCATACAGTAGCTATTCAAGTGTTCAACATTAAAAAGTTTGACCATGCCAAATATTTGCACGAGCTAGTTGAACTGTCAGATATTGCTGATGAAAATGTAAAGCGGTACAACTCCTTTGAAAAAATGGTTTCTTATAAAGTTAGATATATACCCACCATTTGACCTAGCTGTATTATTCCTTGGTATACACCCAGGAGAAGTGAAAATATATATGCATACAGACACATACACAAATGCTTATAGGAATTTTTATTATATTCAGTCTGGAAGCAACTTAGTGTTCATTAACTGGTGACTAGATAAATTGTGATATATCTATGCAGTAGAATACTACTCTATAAAAGAAATGTATTTATACATACACCAACACAATCTGAATATTTATGCTGAGTGAAAGATGAGCTGCCAGACAAAAACTACATTCTGTATGATTCCATTTAAATTCTTGAAAATTCAAAATTTGTAGATTCATGGTTGCTTGGGAAGGAGTTATGCTGTGAGGCAGTGATCACAAATGGACGTGATGAATTTATTCCTTATCTTGATTGTGGTTGTGGTTTCAGGACTTCACGCTTTTGTCAAAACATTAGATACTTTAATTTGTGCAGATAATTATATTTGAATTATATCTTATACAGCTGTTTTGAAAATATATGTACTGTGTGATTCTGTTTACATAAGTTTAAAAATGGAGAAAATTAACCTTGAGTTATTCAAATAAAAAGCTCTAAAGAATCAGTGTTAAAATGAAGACATGAAATAGGTGAAGGAAGTTGAGGTATCTCCCCTAAAAAATGAATTGCCAATTTTTTGTTTGGTTCACCACATACCAAATTTCTTTTATTTCTATGAAAGATCCCTTGTATTTCAAGGGCAGTATCAAGTCAGAGGAGGAGTATTTTGATAGTCCTGACTTTTAATTTTGACAGATTATTTTAAATTATCATACTTTATCATTAAATAATACTTTAAAATTACATTGGGCATCCACAATAATCATCATTTAATTTGCACATCAGTACTGTGGCTGGTTTTCTAATGCATGGGAAGTTTTGGCTTGATTCATAGTAAGTACCATTGACCTCTGAAAAACACAAAGGTTAGGGGTGCCAACTGTAAAGGCAATAAAAATTCTGCTTATAGTTTATGGTTGGCTCCCCACCCAAGGTTCCAAGCAAAGGCAGATCGAGTAGTGGTCCAGTATTTACTACTGAAAAGAATCTGCCCCTGTATGGAACCCTCCACAGTTCAAACAGTCTTGTTCAAGGGTCAACTGTACTGAGGTTTTGTTATGTACTGTTGAAGGTGTCCTTTGGAGTACTACTATTCTGCCTCTCAAGTTTCACTTAACTTTCTTGAAAAACATGCACTCTCTGTTCCATTGTTAAAACATCATATGTAGTACCAAGTGAATAAGGAAAAAATGTTAAGCTATTTAGACTATTTTCTGATCGACCAGCTTTTTTTCCTACAAATTTTTTTTTTCTGATCGAGAGTCAATTTATTTGTTCCTAAGCCTGCAATTATTTGATTGACTCACTTGAATAATTTTATTTTTATGCAGTTATAAAATACAGTTCAGTTCAGTTCAGTTCAGTTGCTCAGTCGTGTCTGACTCTTTGCGACCTCATGAATTGCAGCACGCCAGGCCTCCCTGTCCATTACCAACTCCCAGAGTCTACTCAAACTCATGTCCATCGAGTCGGTGATGCCATCCAGCCATCTCATCCTCTGTCGTCCCCTTCCCCTCCTGCCCCCAATCCCTCCCAGCATCAGGGTCTTTTCCAATGAGTCAGCTCTTCGCATGAGCTGGCCAAAGTATTGGAGTTTCAGCCTCAGCATCAGTCCTTC
>NW_011494881.1:8430832-8436351 GCF_000754665.1 Bison bison bison
CAAAGTAATGTCTCTGCTTTTGAATATGCTATCTAGGTTGGTCATAACTTTCCTTCCAAAGAATAAACGTCTTTTAATTTCATGGCTGCAATCACCATCTACAGTGATTTTGGAGCCCAAAAAATAAAGTCAGCCACTGTGCTTCCTCCAGCCCCACATTTCTCGTGATGTAGTCTCCATATAAGTTAAATATTATTGAGCCCGTCTTTGAATGGAATGTTCCCTTGGTATCTCTCATTTTCTTAAAGAGATCTCTAGTCTTTCCTATTCTATTGTTTTCATTGATCGCTGAGGAGGGCTTTCTTATCTCTCCTTGCTATTCTTTGGAACTCTACATTCAAATGGGTGTATCTTTCCTTTTCTCCTTTGCTTTTCGCTTCTCTTCTTCTCACAGCTATTTGTAAGGCATCCTCAGAAAGCCATGTTGCTTTTTTGCATTTCTTTTCCTTGGGGATGGTCTTGAGTCCTGTCTCCTATACAGTGTCACGAACCTCCGTCCATAGTTCATCAGGCACTCTGCCTATCAGATCTAGTCCCTTAAATCTATTTCTCACTTCCACTGTATAGTCATAAGGGATTTGATTTAGGTCATACCTGAATGGTCTAGTAGTTTTTCCCACTTTCTTCAATTTAAGTCTGAATTTGGCAATAAGGAGTTCATGTTTTGAAATGTGAATTAATTTAATGAATTAAGTTCAGGGACAAAACTCAATAAAGACAAATTGCTTTAAAAAATTGTTCTTGAGGACTTCCCTGGTGGTCCAATAGTTAATCCACCTGCCAATGTTTGATTGCTGGTCTAGGAAGATTCCCTAAGCCACGGGGCAACTAAGCCCATGTGCCACAACTACTGAGCTCACTCGCTGCAACTACTGAAGCTCGTATACCTCTGACCTTTGCTCTGAAACAAGAGAAGCCCATACCAGATCTGGAGAAACCCTGCACACAAAACAGAGCCTGTGGCGCCAACACTAAATTAGTAATAATTTTTAAAAAGCTTCTTGAATTAGGTGTGAGCACACAAAGTTTGAAAGAGTAAAGGTTGAAGAACCCATAAATATCTGCACTCAGGGGTGTTTCATAGAAGTCTTCAAGTTTTGATTCTGCTTTAAAGAAACTGAAAGTGGAATTCATGAACTAAGAATTGTGGATCTGATTCTGTAGGATAGACTCTGGAGTATCAGTCAGCATATATACACTGAAATCCTTGACTCTACTGTAAATATTAACAAATGATGTATCTTTATATGTATTAAGAAAATGTCGATAGATTTTTTCAATTAAAAATTTTAAATTTAGTCAATTTGCTGATTTATTAGCCAACCACTGTTCCTTTCCTCTCCTGATAGGTAAAGTGAGGGATTTATATAGAAATACTAGATGATCTTTTAAAATTTTCCTTATAACCTAAGAATGTTTTTTTCAAAAACCATGGATTCATTTTCTAATGAATCTAACATTCTGATTTCAGTAACACTGACCAGTTTTGTTATAAATCAGCAGGTCCTTGTTCTGAAATCTAGAATATTACAGTCCCAAACATTAACTTTCAATAGTCTTTTTCATTGTTAATAGGCTTGACTATAATGTTTTATAAGCTAGATTTTCCCCCTTCTTTTACTTCTACTATTTCTTTTCTCTGTCTGACATGCCCTGGGAAAAGAATATTCTTCTCTAAGGGATATCTGAAAATATTCGGTTGAGCTCATTCTGAAACAAAGTACAAGTGTTCACAGGAATACCAGTGCTCCATTAATATGATAAGAAGAAAGTATAAAGTATTAACTGATGTGACTTTTTTTCTTTCTTCTATCATGGTAAAAAAGTACATAACAAATTTACTATTTTTGAGTGTATAATTCATTTAAGTACACTGACAGTGTTGTGCAATCATCGTCACTATCCAGTCACAGAACTTTTTCATCTTTCCAGTACAGTAGCTTTGTACTCATTAAACAATAACTGCTAATTCCTCTTTTCTGCCAGTGCTGGGTTATCACATTTCTGCTTTCTCTATGAATTTGACTACTCTAGGTAGCTCAAAAAGTGGGATCATACCATAGTTGTCTCTCCAGCTTATTTCATTTAACATATTTTCAAAGTTCATCAGTGTTGTATCAGAGTTTCCCCTTTGTCTGTTTATTCATCTGTTGATGGATATTCAGTTTGTTTTTACCTTTTGACTTTTGTTAATAATACTGCTGTGAACGCTGGTATTACAAGTATTTGTTCAAGTCCTTGCTTTCATGCTTTTTGGATAAGTGGAAGTGGAATTTCTAGGTCATATGCTATTAATTCTCCTTTTAACTTTTTGAGGAACCACCAAATTGTTTTCCCCAGCAGGTACACTGTTTTATACCCACCAGCAATGCACAGGGGTTATTGTTTCTCTACAACCTTGCTAGCACTTGTTATTTTCCTTTTTTTTTTCTTCTTTTTTTGCAGTAGCATCCTATTGTTGTAATGTAGCATCTCATTATCTCATTGTAATTTTGATTTGTGTGATTTAGAAATTCATAGTGATAAATTTCTATGATACCTCAATTAAAAATATTGATAATCTGTTAAATTTCATTTTGTACTTTTAAACTGCACACCTGAATTTATTGGTTGTTGTTGTTAAGATAGTTTTAATATATAAATTACTTAAATGTTTGTATTTTAATTTGTTTCTGACATCTTCAAAGTTTAAAGCATATCCCTTGAGCCACAACCATTTGTTACCTAGAGTCACATGTAATCAGCTTAATGAAGGACATTCTGCATGCAGGTAATTATATTCATTGATGCCTGCTAATGCAGTCTGCTTTGTAGTCATTATCTAGCAGTACATGACTAAAGAATTTGATTTTTCTTCTTGTTTTCATTTTTATTAAATTAAGGGTTTGTTTTTTTTTTTTGAATAGTGTCATCTTGCAAATGGTTCTTAAGAATAATACCTTTCAAGTCTCTGTAATCACTGGATAATTAACCTGCCAGGATTAAGTACCCTCAACTTTGCTTCAGGATACTTAACTCTCAAATAAGGTCAATTATCTCATGATAATAACTGCTTTGTCAAGAGTTACCACTTAATTCCACAGTGAAACATCATATTACTGGTACAGTGTGCTTTGAGATAGAGTTTAAATAATGAAATATAGGTAGAAAATTGGGCAGAAGAATTCAGTTACATTATTTCATAGATATTAAGAATGCTACATTTTAGATAAAACTCCTTCTCATAGACCTAGTGTTTTGAATCTCACAGATGATTTCTATTTATAAAGATTATGTGTTACTCGGTTTCATCCATCCTTTTGCTGGCAATATTCCCACACTGTACATTTTCTTACAGGGAAATCCATTTTAAACCTATGGATCCTACAGAGGATTCAGTATATTAAAAATCTCTAGTGCTGACCAGGAAAATTGAAATGACTGTCTTTTGTAAGTGATGATTTAACTTAAAAAAATATTTTATCAATCAATGAATTATAAAATAATAAATACAGCTCTGCACTTTTTTGTTGTAGTTTTTGTTGTGGCTTACTAGCTCTTAAATCATCTTACATCAGTGATGTGCAGCCAAAAACAGGAATGCTACTTGATGCATCAGGACACTGAAAGAAATGTAAAATTGGCTTTCGTTATTTCAATCCATGTTTTCTAAGCTTAAATCCTGATCATTTTTTTTACTAAACTAGGTGGAATAGGCTAACTTTTTCTTCTTTTTGCCTGGAAAGGAAGGGGACCTTTATTGACATTTATTGTTTACACCGTTAAATTCTTCTTTATCTTTCTAATGGGCTTCCCTGGTGGCTCACTGGTTTAAAAAAAAAATCCACCTACCAATGTAGGAGACACAGATTTGATCCCTGCGTCAGGAAGATCCCCTGGAGAAGGAAATGGCTACCCACTCCAGTAATCTTGCCTGGGAAATCCTATGGACAAGAGGAGCCTTGCAGGCATAGTCCATGAGGTCACAAACGGTCAGACATGACTTAGCGACTAAACAACAACAATCTTTCTAATAGCCATTGATTCTTTTTTTTTTTTTTATTCTTTTTTAAATTACGTTATAAAAATTAAGAATTGGAAAACAGAAATAGTTTTAATTGTAAATAATTTTTGGTAAACTCTATCTTATCTGAAGTATTCTGTCAGTGTCTATGCAAAGACGTCATTTGCAATTTCAGTGTGAAAATCTGTGTAAATCTTTAAATTATGTGCACCAAATATAATAAGTGCTATACAGGCATACATCGTCATCCATGTAGTCTCTGTTTGGTTAGAAGACTATCTTTATAAAGGTATTATTTTTAATTTGGGGGGAAATTTCCTTTCTCTCTCAAGTCTGTGCACATTTTATCCTCAAAGAATTCCTTTCTGAGTTCTTGTATCTTTTTATCAAATCTAATTCTTTAAGATAACATGATTTCCAAACACTTTCAGAGAGCCAGGTTGTCACCAGATCCATATTCTGACAATGTAAGAGATGGTCTTTTCTTTCCTCATATTAAGGTATTTCCAACATGAATATGGGAAATAAGGCTGTATCTAAAATGGTAATCCTACCCTTTTAAGTATACAAAAGTGTCTAGTTTCTTCCAAGGAAACATGGAAGTCACCTTCCTCTGACTGTTTGTATAGGTTTTTCCATTCCCGTCTCTTTTCTATCAGTATAAGCAAAGAAAGTGAGAGGAGCCTATGATACAGACAAAATCTAAGGTTATTATAAGGTCAGTCCAGGCAAATAGGAAATGATGTTTCAGAGAAGATACATAACCCCTTCATAAAAATTAAAACGTATGGTGCTCTTATAAGATTCTGATTTATTTTCTGTTAAGGATAATGAAATTTCAATTAAGATAATGCTGTGGCATTGCAATGCTGCTTAGTTTCTAGATTTAACTTGCTACTCAGGGTCTTTCTGATGTATTTTACTCACCTGGAAAAAAAATGAGATTTACTACAGCACAAGGGAGTCTTCTAATGTCAGTGACATGTTGTAAAGATAGGCTGTGGGAAGGATTTGGAAAGAGCCAAAAGTTATTTAACTGTAAGTTCTGTGCATCTTTTCCTTCCTTTCCTCTTTTTCTCTTCTGATTCCCACCAAATACCTCCTCCCTTCATTTCCCTCTCATCACCAAACTACATTGCCTCTGTAAGGATGAAAGGTCTTTTAATCATTCCTAAACTCATCATTTGTTAAAAAAAAAAAAAAAATCCTGTGATTTGAAATGGTTTGAATTGCTGTGGAGATGATCATATTTTAGGCAGTAATGCTTTTCTGTGTTACTCAGGATTTCAGTTACTTTTTATTTGAATTTTTTAGTTCAGTTCATTTCAGTCATTCAGTCGTGTCTGACTCTTTGAGACCCCATGAATTGCAGCATGCCAGGCCTCCCTGTCCATCACCAACTCCTGGAGTTCACCCAAACTCATGTGCATCGAGTTGATGATGCCATCTGGCCATCTCATCCTCTGTCATCCCCTTCTCCTCCTGCCCCCAATCCCTCCCAGCATCAGGGTCTTTT
>NW_011494881.1:8436451-8464603 GCF_000754665.1 Bison bison bison
GCATCAGTACGTGACTACTGGAAAAACCATAGCCTTGACTAGACGGACCTTTGTATGCAAAGTAATGTCTCTGCTTTTGAATATGCTATCTAGGTTGGTCATAACTTTCCTTCCAAAGAATAAACGTCTTTTAATTTCATGGCTGCAGTCACCATCTGCAGTGATTTTGAAGCCAAAAAAAAATAAAGTCAGCCACTGTTTCCACTGTTTCCCCATCTATTTCCCATGAAGTGATGGGACCAGATGCCATGATCTTCGTTTTCTGAATGTTGAGCTTTAAACCAACTTTTTTCCTCTCCTCTTTCACTTTCATCAAGAGGCTTTTTAGTTCCTCTTCACTGTCTGCCATAAGGGGGGTGTCATCTGCATATCTGAGGTTATTGTTATTTCTCCCGGAAATCTTGATTCCAGCTTGTGCTACTTCCAGCACAGTGTTTCTCATGATGTACTCTGCATATAAGTTAAATAAGCAGGGTGACAGTATACAGCCTTGACGTACTCCTTTCCAGATTTGGAACCAGTCTTGTTCCATGTCCAGTTCTAACTGTTGCTTCCTCGCCTGCATACAGATTTCTCAAGAGGTAGGTCAGGTGGTCTGGTATTCCCATCTCTTTCAGAATTTTCCACAGTTTATTGTGATCCACACAGTCAAAGGCTTTGGCATAGTCAATAAAGCAGAAATCGATGTTTTTCTGGAGCTCTCTTGCTTTTTTGATGATCCAGCAGATGTTGGCAATTTGATCTCTGGTTCCTCTGTCTTTTCTACAACCAGCTTAAACATCTGGAAGTTCACGGTTCACGTATTGTTGAAGCCTGGCTTGGAAGTAAGGCAATGCCAAAGAATGTTTTAATTACTGTTCTATAAATGTGGCACTATTATAGTATTATTTGTCTGGTATGCCATGATATAAAGGCAATGACAATATTTAAACTTTTGCTTAATGAATTTTAATATTTTCTTATGACTAAAATTATAATGAAATTGACTGACTTGTAAATAAAAGCTAAATTTATATGACATATAAAGGAGCCTACGGCTATTTTTAGAATTTTTAAAATGTCTATTTTTTGACTCAGCTTAAATTTTTTCTGTAGCTTTCTTGTTTGACATTAAGAGGATAATTGGGGAATTTTTAATAGGTTCTATAGTATGTTATCAACAGTTATTTCCTAGCTTTGATGTTTTTAAAATGGTTATGTTTAATGTCCACATTTGGAATACTTTTCACTCACAACAGCTGTATACATGAATGTTGTTTCTAATGGAGTTATTTTAATGTTTGGTTATTGACTATTTTTAAGGCACTGCCATCAAATAGAATTCATTAGAAGGGTCAGAGGTTAGCCTTATTTCAAAAAGTTGGTTGCTGCAAGAATTAAACTGAATTAAGACTATAATTGACTCAGCACCTATCAGCCTATTATTTTAGCACAATAAAAATAATCCAGTAAATTAAAAAATGATCATTTCTTAAGATATGAACTTTAAAGACTTACATCTCATTTTTGCTTGTGTAAAATCATTCAATGAATATGAATGAATCCTCGTTATATATTAATAGTTTTATCTTTATTTTCTTTTCTCCTGCAAATCCCTCTTTCTCCTGAACTTCCTAACTGGTCAGATTTTCCAGAGTGCACCATTTAATTTTTGCCTTCATGTTTTTTCATCTTTCAGTCCTTCTTTCTTTATCTTTAATGTCTCTAATTCTTTCTGGCAAACTTCTAATTATCCATTAAAACTTGCATTACTTCCCTTACCTTCTCCTCCCCTTCTCCTCCATCCCAATTCACTTAGTCATTTTAAAAATTTGATTTAGTGATATTTTATGTGTAATTATAACACATTTTTCTTAACACTTGCATAGTTTAGTAATTACATGTTTATTTTCTTTTACACTAATATATTCATTCACAGTAGACTTCTGTTCATTATTATAGTACTACTGCCTAACAAATAATATGCGTTTACTAAACATTTAATAAATGAATGGGTGAGGTTTTTTTTCCCCCGTTGCTGGGAGTTTAAATCTTTGCAAATTGTATAGAATGGTTGTCTTTTTAAATACGATTTTCCTGCTTAGTAACCGCTGTTTTTTGTTTGTTTGTTTGTTTTGTTTTAATCATTACTTTTGATCTTAGGAAGATTTAGAATTTAAGAATTGGTCATAAATATGAATCCCTCAAACTAAACTTTTAGCTATTTTAGGCTATATTTGACACATTTAAACTATTTTTAGGTAATTAAATATTGTCCTTCAATTTGACCACTATTTATTAAGAGAATATTCTGTATCAGGCACTGTGTTCTACATCTGTATTGTAAAATCCTTTTAGAATGTCAGCAGTGCTATTACACATTCACTTGCTTATCACCATCCTTTTTCTCTCAACTTTTTGAAAATAAGAATCTGCAGTATGTTTTCACAATATGAAATTCAGGTCTGGCTTAGGGGTCCCAGTTCATATGAATAGTTTTAAGAGCCTCAGTTTTGTGGTAACCCTGTACTAACTTCACAAGCCCAGGGGACCATAGTTTCCACCAGAAGCATTTTGTCAGCCCTCTTGTTACTCTCTGGTTTCAGTTCATAGTGTAGAGAAGGGAGACAAGGGAACTGAAACTTCAGCTCCCTCTTGTCAGATTTTGCTCCCTAAGAAACAAGATTTAAACGTATCATCTTTTTCTATACTCAGGAAATGATTGGCTCCTCCAACTTTTAATTCTTTTTCTTTGGAAGAGTGTCCTAATGTTTTTTCAAAAATATGACGCTCATAGGATTGATGTTAGATATTTTTACGCCAAATAGATATGGTATCCCCCATGACTGTTGTTATAAATGTTACTATTCCTTTTGAACTATAATGAAAAATGCCTTTTAAGAAGCAGTGTGTATTTTCAGTAATTGACCTGAATGAAACTAAATATTAAGTGTGGAGACATCTGTTAATAGAGTGGATATTAGTACTAATTTATTCATATTAGTACTAATTAGTCATATTAAGGTGGAATATTTAATTTGACAAGTAAAGTTCTTTTATTACAACATCAAGCCAAATAGGGTTGATAATTTGTACAAAATTAATTTTTTATAGCACAGGGAAACATAAGTTTTCTTTCTCTCAGCCTGGTATTAGTTTAAAAATGACCTCTTCAGTACCTACCTCTTTCAAGGGGGCAATTCTGGCTTGGAGGTAAATTCAGTTTACTCCTTCCTAATCAAATTTCATATTTGTTATGTAAAGTCAGAGTCTACATTTCTTGATATATTGAACCCCAAAATGCACTACAAGGAATACCACAAAATAAATCAGTAGAACTTCTGTTTGTTGCTCAGAACAATTTAGACCAGCTATAAAATAGGTGAAAAGATACAAACCTATGCAGCAATGTTGTCACAACTGAATGGTACTTAGCACTAGTTTTCAAATAACAAATGAAAGAAGTGGAAACTTTAGGAGAGGGGAAGATTTAGAAGGGGCCTTTTAAATTGTGATTTTAGTATATTAATATCCGTATGGCAAGAGCATAGGAAGAGATAGAGACACAGAAGTAGGGAACTGTGAAAGTGAAGGTTGCTCAAGTCGAGTCTGACTCTTTGCAACCCCATGGCGTATACAGTCCATGGAATTCTCCAGGCCATAATACTGGAGTGGGTAGCCTTTCCCGTCTCCAGGGGATCTTCCCAACCCAAGAATAGAACCCAGGTCTCCCTCATTGCAGACAGATTCTTTCCCAGCTGAGCCACAAGGGAAGCCCTAGGGAATTGTAGAGGATCCCAATTCACCCCACACCAAGGAGGAAAGGGGGTGTGGGTGAATTGGGAGATTAGGGTTGACATATACGCACTGTTGATACTATGTATAAAGTAAATAAGTAATGAGGACCTACTGTATAGCTGCTCTTTGGTGACCCAAATGGGAAGGAAATCCAAAAAAGAGGGAATATATGTATAAGTATAGGCAATGGCAACCCACTCCAGTACAGTTGCCTGGAAAATCCCATGGACGGAGGAGCCTGATAGGCTGCAATCCATGGGGTCGCGAAGAGTCGGACACGACTGAGCAATTTCACTTTTACTTTTCACTCTCATGCATTGGAGAAGGAAATGGCAACCCACTCCAGTGTTCTTGCCTGGAGAATCCCAGGGACGGGGGAGCCTGGTGGGCTGCCGTCTATGGGGTCGCACAGGGTCAGACATGACCGAAGCGACTTAGCAGCAGCAGCAGCAGCATAGCTGATCCATTTTGCTGTACTGTAGAACTTAACCAAACTTTATTACTCCAAATAAAAAATTTTTAAATATTTTTATCTCTATTTGTCTAGCTATTCTCAGATTTATACTGAGTTCTGTATTTTCTTTTTCTTTTGTTATAAACAATCAGAACATTACTCCCATGATGTCATTGATTTAGTTATCATAGTCCCTTTATCTCTTTGTATAATAGGTAACAAGTCCAGGGAACATTTCTAAAAAGATTACTCATGCCTAGATTAGTTTTATAGTAGAGCTTTTAAAAATTAAGAAAAGCTGTGTTGTAAGAAAATAGAACATCTTGGATAGTAGAGAGAAGAGTAGAAATAGAAGTGGGAGAGAATACGGACAAACTTCCAGATGATCGGATACTTTTTGGGAACCTTCATTCTTAGAAATGAATGTGTTCAGTCTTCTAATTTATTTTGTAATGATCTTTTTTTAATATGTTAAAAATAAATTTTTATCCTGAAAGTCGATAAATAAGACAAATTAACAAGTCATGGACTATATATTTTATCAGACCACCTTTTAAGTGATTTTTAACTCTTTTCCAACTATAATAATAATGCATGCTCATATAGAGAATAAAATGTAGAAACAGTCAAAGATAAATTAACTTTCATTTCAGCATTACTTATTCTAAACAATTTTTGTGTGTTTCCTCACAGTGTTTTTTTCATACATATTTTTTAGCTTAAAGATTTTTTTACTTTTTATTTGCCTGCACTGGGTCTTAGTTGTGGCACTCAGGATCTTCAGTCTTCATTGGGGCATGTGGCAGCTTTTAGTTGCAGCATTCAGGATCTTATTATGGTATGCAGACTCTTAGTTGAGGTATGTGCCATCTAGGGTCCTGACCAGGGATCTAGCCCAGACCCACTGCATTGTGAACAGAGAATCTTAACCACTGGACCACATGGAAGTCCCTAAAGTTTTTATTTTGAAATGATTTTCAAATTTAAGAAAAGTTGTAAGAAGAATACAAATAAATTTTTCCCATAAGCTTTGAGCGTCTTCTCTTTTTGCATATGATACTCGGCGTATATTCAGATTTTTCTTGTCTTCCAGGAATGTTCTTTCTAGTAATTTTGTTTCCCTACTCCAAGACCCAGTTCAAGATTGTGCCTTACCTTTATTTGTCCTATGTCTTTGGTTTCCTTTCATCTGAAACAGTTCCTTAGTGTTTCCTGTCATGATATTGGCGTTTGTAAAGAATGTAGCAAACTGTTGGGCATACGCAAAGTTTTAACGAATTGAAATTACTTCCATTATTGTAACTTTATTTCTCCTTTTCCGCTTAGCATTAAACTTTCATTATTTTCCAGTGTCATTAATTGTTCTTTCAGTTATCATTTTAGGTTGCTGTATAATGTCATTTATTTTCATTAATCTTGTATTGTTGAACGTTTTTACTGTTTCTGATTGTTTCAGTATTGCAAGTACCATTCTGAAGAACATCTCTGTAAATGAATTTTCAGTGTAATTTTCGTTTCTGTCTTCTTCATCTATCAAGTATTTTTTAAGTGCTTATAACATGTAGCAACAAAACAAAATTCCTACAGAAGACAATGATTGAGTGTTAAACTCTGTGATCCTGAATATAGTTAGAATGGAAATTTGGAAAGGGGGAAAATTACCAATTAACAAGATTGCCAGAAACAGCTTAGAAAATGCAAGATGTCCGTTTAAATTTGAATTTCAGATGGAATTCACAATGTTAGAGATATAATTAAACTAAAAAATAATTAATTGCATATATGAAATTCAAATTTAACTGGTAATCTAGTATTTTACCTGGCAAGCATATCAGAAGATTGAATGTTCAGGAAACCTTCATGGTATAGAGTAAAGATGTTTTACACAGAAAAAATGGCTTCAGAAAGCCACTGAATGAATGCAAGAATGGAGTATGCTCCACAAGGATGAAAGCTTTGTGTCTCATTCATTGCTGTATTTCCAACCCGTTAAACAGTATCTGCACACTGTAGACACTCTATTTTCTGAATGAATAAATGAATTTTCACTATGAATACAACTGGGACTCTTTTTTTTCTTTTTTAAACAAGACTTACCTGTTACAACTAAGTTGATGAGGATCAAATTTCCATGATGCTGGAAAACCTCACAAAAATTTTTTAACTTCCTCCCTTTTTTATTCATTTATTTCATAGTGATTTATTAAGTGTCTACTACATATCCAATATTAGGGATACTTAGTTGAATAAGAACAGATATGGTCCCTACCCTTAAGGATTTTATAGTCTAGTGGGAGTGACAGACATTATTAAGGTACTTCTTAATTTATAAGTACAGACTTAAATATTATGGAGAGAAAGTACTTTGTTCTGAATTCGTATAAAATAAGGGTGTGTTCTTAAATACCTGACCATGATGAATGTAGAGTTGTCTCTACATTGTGTCTCGAGGGACATGTTGTATCTCGAGGGATTGATGTAATTTATTCTATGAAGTTTTCCTTCATTCATTAATTTTCCCCCTGAGTTTATAGAACTCTCTTTGGGCTGTCACAAAGAGGTATAATTTATACCTATAATAGGTATATTTATATGTTAACTCATTGAAGTTATAATGGAGCTTTTAATAGCCATAGATATGCCATGTACATTAAGATTGAGACTATTTCTGGATTCTTTGAGGACGTTTATGTCTAGTTGTCATTCTTAGTTTATAAATCTGAAGTGGAAATTTTAGGTCAGAGGTATCTATCCAGTGGTTTGCAGTCAAGGAGCTTTGGTATCCATTGTCGCTTTAATCAAAATAGTTGTGTTTGAATCTACGGTCAGTCTATATTGAAAGTCTAATTACCTGATACCACCTCTTCTAACTTCTTCCTAGTTCATAATGCTCTTATCACTTCCTGGATTATTGCAATAGACTTAGTAACTGCTCCCCACTCCCCAGGTCTTACCACCTTGCATCAACAACAGAAAAATATTAGAGGTTTTAAGGCAGTGATAGTAACATTATTAGATCATGCTTTGACAGAAGTATGTTGTGTTCAATAGATTGGTATAGGGATAGAGTAAATGTGGATTGATTTGGAAAATACTAACAGCAATGTTGGGCTTCCCTCATGGCTCAGATGGTAAAGATTCTACATGCAATGCAGGAGGCCTGAGTTCAGTCCTTGGGTCGGGAAGATCCCCTGGGGAAGAGAAAAGTTACCACTCCAGTATGCTTGCCTGGAGAATCCCATGGAACAAGGAGCTTGGTGCGCTACAGTCCATGGGGTCACAAAGAGTCAGACACAACAGAGCGACTTTCACTTTTCACTTTTAATAGCAATATTAGTCTTTTTAATTTGCATCTTGTTGCTTATTAATATACATTTGAACCTTAGTTTATAATGAGTTATACTCAAATGTAATTGAATTGCTTTTTAAGTAAACTTACCTATTTTTATTGAGATAGAATTGACGTGCAGAATTATATAAGTTTAGGGTGTACAAAATTCTCCAAGTCAGGCTTCAACAGTACGTGAACCGTGAACTTCCAGATGTTCAAACTGAATTTAGAAAAGGCAGAGGAACCAGAGATCAAATTGCCAACATCCTCTGGTTCATGCAAGAGCGTTCCAGAAGAACATCTACTTCTGCCTTATTGACTATGCCAAAGCCTTAGACTGTGTGGATCACAACAAACTGTGGAAAATTCTTAAAGAGATGGGAATTCCAGACCACCTGACCTGCCTCCAGAAAAATTTGTATTCAGGCCAAGAAGCAACAGTTAGAACTGGACATGGAACAACAGACTGGTTCCAAATCTGGAAAGGAGTACGTCAAGGCTGTATATTGTCACCCTGCTTATTTAACTTTTATGCAGGGTACATCATGAGAAATGCCGGGTTGGATGAAGCACAAGCTGAAATCAAGATTGCCAGGAGAAATATCAATAACCTCAGATATGGAGAAGGAAATGGCAACCCACTCCAGTATTCTTGCCTGGAGAATCCCATAGACAGAGGAGCCTGGCAGGCTACAGTCCATGGGGTCGCAAGAGTCAGACACGACTTAGTGCAATGTCTCACCCCAGAGATCCTGCCACATATACCACAAAAACCAAACATCCCCCAGTGACCTTGGCCCCACTGTTCTAATCACTCCCAGGTGGGAATTCAGGCACATGTCCACAGAGGTGACATACAACATACATACGGTTCTGTTATGTCCCATATATTACCCTTTCATGTCCCAAGGAAGACATTTTCTTTTAGAGATTTTCATTTAGTGTATCTTTAAAAAATCTTGTGTTAAACTTGCCTCCATCTTTTTCTTGGGTAAGGACAACCCGAAATGGCCCTTTTGTGTCTGTGATGTTGCCATTCACAGCTTTCTGGATAGGCCTAGTACAATCTTGAGAACAGGGCTGCTGTATGCTGAGTGTCAGACGGTAGCTCTCAGCTTTGCCTATCTTAGGTAGTTATGCTGTGCATTTTTTATTGGTGTATCATGTTTGATTTGTCCCTAATACCTTTGAAGTTTTTCTGAGAAATGAAATAATGCAACATGAACTTATTAAAATACATTTTAAGCCTTTAAAAAAAAAATAACCTCTGATATGCAGATGACACCACCCTCACAGCAGAAAGTGAAGAAGAACTAAAGAGCCTCTTGATGAAAGAGGAGAGTGAAAAAGCTGGCTTAAAACTCAACATTCAGAAAAGTAAGATCATAGCATCTGGTTCCATCACTTCATGGCAGATGGATGGGTAAACAATGGAAACAGTGACAGACTTTATCTTTTGGGGCTCCAGAATCACTGCAGAGTGATTGCAGCCATGAAATTAGAAGACGCTTGCTCCTTGGAAGAAAAGCTGTGACCAACCTAGACAGCATTTTAAAAAGCAGAGACATTACTTTGCCGTCAAAGACCCATCTAGTCAAAGCTATGTTTTTTCCAGTGGTCGTGTATGGATGTGAGAGTTGGACTATAAAGAAAGCTGAGCACTGAAGAATTGATGCTTTTGAAGTGTGGTCTTGGAGAAGACTCTTGAGAGTCCCTTGGACTGTAAGGAGATCAAACCAGTTCATCCTAAAGGAAATCCGTCCTGAATATTCATTGGAAGGACTGATGCTGAAGTTGAAGCTCCAATACTTTGGCCACCTGATGCGAAGAGCTGACTCATTTGAAAAGACCCTGATGCTGGGAACGATTGAGGGCAGGAGGAGAAGGGGACGACAGAAGATGAGATGGTTGGATGGCATCACCGACTCTACGGCCGTGAGTTTGAGCAAGCTCCAGGAGTTGGTGATGGACAGGGAAGCCTGGCGTACTGCAGTCCACAGGGTCACAAAGAGTCAGACATGACTGAGAGACTGAACGGAACTGAACTGAGGGTGTACAGCATAATGATTTGACCTATATACATCATGAAATGATTATCATAGTAAGTTTAGTGAACTTTCATCATCATATAGATATGAAATTAAATAAATAGAAAAAAAATTTCCTGATGAGAACTCTTTGGAATTACTTTCTTAACAACTTTTGTGTATAACATACCACAATGTTCATTGTATTTATCTGTACATTACATCCCTAGTTCTTATTTATAAGTAGAAGTTTATAGTACCTTTTGACTTCCTTCATCCCATTTTCCCTCTGTCCCCACCCACCATGCCACCTGCCTCTGTAAATGCAAATCTAGTCTCTTTTTCTATGTATTTCTCTGTATGTTTGTTTTTGAAGTATAATTGACATACAAGACTATGTTAGTTCCTGTTACATAGTGATTTTAGGTAAAGTTTTTATTTTGTCTACACAGTCCTATATAAAATGTTTAAGACAGTGTGGAGTTGACTTAAGGATAAGCTAATAGACAAAGGATAGGGTTCAGAAATAGACCCACACATGTACAGTCACCTAATTTACAAAAAGGCACCACTGGCAACTTGAGAGGAAAGGATGGTGCTGGCGATCTCCTGAATGTTCAGGTAAAACAAAGTTAACTTTGATTCCTACCTTACACCGAAAATCCGTTGTATATGGATTGTAAATAAATATAGAACAGTAAAGCTTCCAGAAGAACTCAGGAAAATATGGTCTTAATAGGCCATGCCTGATGAAAGACACCAAGTGCTAAAGTGCTAACAAGGAAGAAAGATAAGTTGGAATCATTAAAATTAAGGTCTTTTCATCAAAAGACGTCATTAATGAAAGGGAAAAGATAAAGTACAAAGTGGACTTAAGCAGGGAAGGCTAGTGGAAGGAAATATGGTTATGTGTAATTTTTTTCCACACTGTAAAGAATATGAAAAGTAGAGAAACCTACATTTAACTAAAGCTAGAAGACATTTTGAATCCTTATTTGTTCTGATCTTCTGCCTATTACTTAGTAAGTATCCATACCTTAGGCTTACAGATTCAGATATATGTTGCATACATATTTTAGGGTCTTTTTAATGGTTAGAAAAAACTTGGTTTCCTCCCCTACTCTTTAATTCCTAGCCAACTATGAAATATGCCACATTTATCCTCTACCTTAGCTCTTTCCACTAATTTTTTACATTGATTGGAAAGATTTAGTTAGGTGGTAATGTTAGACAAACCTAATACGAATTGTTTTCATAAGTCACTGCTAGGAGCTATTATTTTAAATTTATTTGAAATAAAGACATTTAGTTCTTTATTTTTACTTACATTTTTTAAATGGCTCATTAACTGAAAATGTCTTCTATGCCTAAAGCAGTTCAAATAGTAAACTAGGGGTGGAAAAGAGATTGACTGTAAATGGAGGTGGAAATATCTCTTGGGGCTAATGAAAGTGTTCTAAATCTGAATTGTGATGTTTGCAAATGTTTGCAAAAACCATTGAACTGTTCTCTGAAAATGTGTGACTTTTACAATTAAGTTGATATCCTAATAAAGCTACTTTTTCTTTTTTAATGACACCATAAATATAATGAATAGGCCAACTGCAAGTTCCCGGAAGCATTTACAATTCATGTATCTGACAAGGTTTGTATATAGTATATATAAAGAACTTCTACAAATAAGAAAAACACAATAGAGGAAAAAAGTGGACAAAAGACATAGACACCTCACAAAGGGAAATAATGTAATGGCCAATAAGGATCTGAAAAGAGGCTCAACATCATTAATCGTTAGGGAAATGTAAATCAACAGCACAATGAGATACCATTGCCCACCAACTTTAGTGATTGAAATTAAAAGAACTACCAAGTGTTGGAAAGGATGTAGAACAATTGGAGCTCTCATTCTTTGCTGGTAGTATCGCAAATTTAAGAAACTACTTGGAAGGGTTTATATATATATATATAATCTTAACCATACATCTACCCTATTACCCAGCAAGTTACTTACCTAAGGAGAGCAAAAATATATGTCCACAAAATGACTTGCAGAAAAATATTATAACAGAAAATAGGTGACCATCAGAAGGATAATTTTTCAACAAAATGTGATATATTCATACAGTAATATATTACTCAACAATAAAAAGGAATAAACTACTGTTACTCCTCCCCCCACCACAGGGATAAATCTCAAAGAAGTAAGATCCATAATATAATATTTGTGCTCTGTATTAATCCATCCAAATAAGCAAAAGCTATCTGATATAAATCAGTAAGTATATATTGACTGGTATAGGGCAACAGAGACCTTTTTAGGATTATGGAAATGTTCTATATCTTGTTTTGAGTGAACATTTAAGACGGGTACATCATGTTGTTTGCAAACTATAACTCAATTACAAGAAAATACAAAGTGCTATAAATGACAGCCAATTGCAAGCCAAGCAAGCATCTCTCATAATAAGTCTCATCATTTTTTAACAGGAAAAGTAAATCCCCAACTGTTTCTGAAAAAAGAAACAGTTCTTTTTAATGCTATTTTACATATGCTTACATATGACAGGTTATATAAGCAAATAGGATAAATATTCTCTATGAAAAAGCATGAATTATTTGTCTTATTGAGTATGGTCTTCTATTTAGTGAAACAGGTTGCTTTCCTGTGGTAGCCACCTACACTCTGTTTTCTAATGCTTGCTTGTGGTAAAACGTGAACTGTGATGTGCTGCCCATAAAAGAGTAATTATACATCAGTTTACTCTTTTTCTTTTCTCTTATTCTTTTCCTTTTTTCTCATTATAAATAATTAATATCTATCAAAGAATGTATAGAACATATATCTTACAAGTAAATGCCTCTGCTTCTTTCCTCATCTGATACATTTAAAACTCTTTTCAGTCTCCTCCAAAGCTACTGCCTATATTTTGACTTCTACATTATCTGGAATATATATGTGTATGTATACATATGTATATATTTATACAATATATTGTTGTTCTGTTTTATTTTTATAGAAATGATATAAATGTAGTCTCCTGAATTTTCTTTTCATTCAGTAAAATGGTTCTGATATTCATCCATGTTGCTATATGTAGCTAAAATTTATTAATTTATGTTGCTATATAATATTGTTGAAAAAAAAATTGGTCCCTTTTTCTTAACCCTCTTTCTCATCCTTTAACTACAATCTGTAGTAGTAGTTAAATCAGCAAAATCATGAGTGACTTCACATATATGTAAAACTAACAAAGTTGAAATTATGACTTGGAAATACAGATACCATTAGAAATACTTTCTATTTCTGTAAGTATAGTAAGCTATATGATTTGCATTTTTATAGTAGAATATAAGTTATATACTTATACCAATAGCTGCAGAGTAGAAAGTTTTAACACAGTAGAATGAAGTGGGTCTTCGAGACATTTCTTGGTGTCTGAAGATCAGTATGCTCTGTATGGTGCAACTGAACCAATGAGTTTGAAGAAAACATTGCTATTGCTGATATAGCAGAAAGTGGATTACTCTCTTATACACAAGTTTATTGTCTTTCCAACTTAATTTATGTATGATAGTTGTATGTATAAAGTGTATTGATTATAAATATAACCTGCTTTATTTAACCTGTATTTTTTCTCCAAGTTCCAATAAAATTATACTATAGTTTCTAAGTTTATTACAATTAAAAAAAAATAACAACCTCCAGGTCTAAGTTAATGGCAAGTTATAAGATGTGGTTAAGCTTATAACATTGTCATTTACTATGAATAGTAAACAGTTCTGATGGGTTTTTTCAGAAGTCCATCTTGGTATTAGTATTTGTTTATTTAGCAGTGTTTTATTTCCCACAGAATATGATTCTTTATAAAAGAACCCCGAAGTGTGTATTATATAAAAGCATAATTTAAGTCATTGGTGTGAGATCCCTTTAGCTGTCTCATAAACCAAAGAAAGACATCCTTTCCATCACAGGGGATAGGACTGCAAAAGTAAGAAGATACCTGAAAAAATAGACCAGTTTGGCCTTGGAGTCCAAAATGAAGCAGAGCAAAGGCTAACAGGGTTTTTCCAAGAGAACACATTGGTCATAGCAAACATCCTTTCCAACAACACAACAAATGACTATACACATGGACATCACACAATGGCCAATACCAAAATCAGATTGATTATATTTTTTGTAGCTAAAAATGGAGAAGCTGTATACAGTCAGGAAAAAATAAGACCTGGCACTGACTATGGCTCAGATCATGAGCTCCTTATTGCAAAATTTCGGCTTAAGTTGATGAAAGTAGGGAAAACTGCTAGGCTCTCCAGATATGATCTAAATTAAAGCCTTTATGATTGTACAGTGGAGGTGATGAATAGATTCAAGGGATTAAATCTGGTAGACAGAGTATCTGAAGAACTTTGGGTGGAACTTCGTAACATCGTACAGGAGGCAGTGACCAAAACCATTCCAAAGAAAAAGGCAAGAAGTCAAAGTGGTTATCTGAGGAGGCTTTACAAATAGCTGGGGAAAGAAGAGAAGCAAAAAACAATGGAGAAAGGGAAATATAAACTCAACTGAATGCAGAGTTCGAGAATAGGAAGGAGAGATAAGAAGGCCTTTGAATAATGCAAGAAGTAGAGGAAAATAATAGAGTAGGAAAGACTAGAGATCTTTTCAGGAAAATTGAGAGACTAAGGGAATATATCATGCAAGAATAGACATGATAAAGGACAGAAACTGTAAGGACCTAACAGAGGCAGAAGAGATTAAGAAGAGGAGGCAAGAATACACAGAAGAACCATACAAAAAAGGTCTTAATGACCCAGATAACCATGATGGTATGGTCACTCACCTGGAGTCAGACATCCTGGAGTGTGAAGTCAAGTGGGACTTAGGAAGCCTTACTACAAAGAAAGCTCGGGGAGGTGATAGAATTCCAGCTGAGCACTTAAAATCCTAAAAGGTGATGCTATTAAACTGCTGCACTTAATGTGCCAGCAAATTTAGAAAACTCAACAATGGTCATAGAACTGGAAAAGATCAGTTTTCATTCCAGTCCTCAAAAGGGCAATACCAAAGAATGTTCAAACTGCTGGACGATTGCATTCATTTCTTGTGCTAGTAAGGTTATGCTCAAAATCCTTTAGGCGAGGCTTCAGCAGTATGTTAACTGAGAATTTCTAGATGTACAAGCTGGGTTTAGTAAAGGCAGAGGAACTAGAGACCAAATTGCCAACATTCATTGGATCATGGAGAAAGCAAGGGATTTCCAGAAAAACACCTACTTCTGCTTCATTGACTATGTGAAAGCGTTTGTGTGGATCACAGCAAGCTGATAAATCGGAAATACCAGACCACCTTACCTATCTCCTGAGAAACCTGTATGCAGGTCAAGAAGCAACAGTTAGAACCTTGAATGGAACCGCTTCACAATGGGAAAAGGAGTATGACAAGGCTGTATAATTGTCACCTTGTTTATTTTTTATGCAAAGTATATCATGCAAAATGCTGGGCTGGATGAATCACAAGTTGGAATCAAGATTGCTGGAAGAAATATCAACAACCTCAGATATGCACAGTATACCACTTCAATGACAGAAAGTGAAGAGAAACTTTATAGAGACTCTTGATTAAGGTGAAAGAGAAGAAAGAAAAAGGTGGCTTAAAACTCAACATTCAGCAAACTAAGATCGTGGCATCTAGTCCCATCACTTCATGGCAAATAGAAAGGGGAAAAGTAGAAGCAGTGACAGATTTTATTTTCTTGAGTTCCAGGATCACTGTGGATGGTGACTGCAGCCATGAAATTAAAGGACACTTGCTCCCTGAAAGAAAAGCTATGACAAATATAGACAAAATGTTAAAAAGCAAAGACCTCATTTTGCTGACAAAGGTCTGTATAGTTAAAGCTGTAGTTTTTCCTGTAGTCATGTATGGATGTGAGAGTTGGACCATAAAGAAGGCTGAGTGCTGAAGAACTTATGCTTTTGAACTGTGGTGCTGAGGAAGACTCTTGAGAGTCCCTTGGAGTGTAAGGAGATCAAATCAGTCAATCCTAAAGGAAATCAACCCTGAATATTTATTAATAGGACTGAAGCTGAAACTCCAGTACTTGGGCCACTAGATGTGAAGAGCCGGCTCATTGGAAAAGATCCTAATGCTGGGAAAGATTGAAGGCAAAAGAAGAGGGCAGCAGAGGATAAGATGCTTAGATAGCATCACTGACTCAATGGACATGAATTTGAGCAAATTCCAAGAGATAGTGAAGGACAGGAAAGCCTGGCGTGCTGCAGTTCATGGGGTCACAAAGAATCAGACATGACTTAGGGACTGAGCAAAAACACCACAAAGTCAGAATGATGGATTGAAAGAGAGGAAGGGAGGAAGGGAAAGGGTGAGGGAGAGAGAATTGTCAGAGAAACTTGTTAAGGTTTACATTCCTAAGTGACATCATACAGAAAGTTTAAAATTAAGTATACAATATTATAAATATCTCATTAAAATACAGGACAATAAGACTGTTCTAAAAGTAGTCAAAATCTTTGGATGATCTTTTTTTCTAGATTGCTCTGGTAAGAAAGCACTTGGAAGATTTAAATAACACTGGTGCCAAATCAGAGATTTCTTCCCCTATAATCAACTATAAACTTGACCTAGCTGGTCCTAACAGTAGACTCAAAACCCTAGAGAAGATAGTCGGAGCATTTTTCCTGTTGACCAAGACTGAGACTTCATCCAGCCTTAAATCACATAGGACGTTGCACTTGTTTTTTAGAAGCCTAGATCTGTAATAGTGGTAGCAATAGTTATATCAGTAGTTCTTTATGAAGCAACTAAAACCCTAGGATGAAAGACAATATTCATTTGTTTTCTTGAACGGAGCAGGCATTAGAGAGAGTGAACACTTATTAAATGTGATTTAAAAAAAAAAATAGAAGGTGTAGAGTTTTATTCTGATAAGTCATGCAACAAGGGAATTTAAGTTATTGCAGCTCCAGGGCAGCAATTACTTACATATTGACAACTTATACATGTTTTACATGCCTGTTTGCTCTGTTCGCCACTGAAATGTAGTTACCATAGCAATGAACACATCACATGGTTCCTGTGCTAGTTCTAAAATAGAGAACAGCAATATGCCATATGAACCATGCTTATTTTGTACATAAGGACTGCATATACAACTAGAGGATATTCCATTCCCTTCTCAGTGCAGATAGCTTATCACTGATTTAGAAATCTTTCAAAGTAAAAAGCAGTTGGCAGGAGAGTATTTCAAGTCTCCAACCTCTCTTGTACTATATAGTTTGTATTCTTTGCCACTGAACTAAAAGAACAGCTTCACTAGCTTTGACCAGCAGGGACTCTGCTATTGTATATTTAACCAAGTGTCTTCTATGGAGCATCACTACTACTCAGAAGATTTGACCGAGGGGCATATATATAGCATTCATGGAAACATTTTTCAGTCTTATTGACCAGTCCTTATCCAATCTTAGCTTTTCTCCCACTGTCTTCTTTTATGTACTAAGTTTAAAAAAATGGAGTCTGTTTTAGAATTTGAGAAGAGAAGGATGCCAGGCACAGCTGGAGGCATGCAGTTAGTTCCCTTTTAGGACCATTAATTGCTCTGTGAGATTTAAGTGTAGGTTACACCGCAGTGTATCTGTAAAAAAAGGACTTTAGATTTCGTGATTGATGCTGTCAGGTCCCCACTTCTCCCCTACTCTTGCATTCTTTAGAGTATGTAGAAGGCTGTCAGACCTCAGAAATAAAATAGGAGCACATGCCTGTTACTCTGGATCTTACCAGATATTTATTTTCAACAGTCCCAAGAACTATGACACATTAGAGAATGGTGCTGCTCTGTAACAACCTCTAACACGTACAAAATAAGAAAATGAATTTCTACATGAGCTGCCAGCTGCATTACACCTATTTCACTGGAAGTATGAATTAAAAACTTGTAAAGTTCTTTGTTGAAACTACTAGAAATAGCTATAATATAAGATAGTAGAGGCTCCCCTGATGGCTCAGCAGGTAAAGAATCAGGAGACACAGGAGATGCAGGTTTGATCCCTGGGTTGGGAAGATCCCCTAGGGGAGGGCATGGCAACCTTAGTCCATTATTCTTGCCTGGAGAATCCCATGGATAGAGGACCCTGGCAGGCTACGGTTGATGGGACCGCAAAGGGTAGGACATGACTAAAGCAACTGAACACAGCACATAAATAACAGAGGAACGTAGTGCTTAATTTTCCACCTATTTTACCTTATATTCTTGACTGAAGTTTGTAGCAGGTGAATCATTGATCTTCAGACACAAATTAGTCAATTAAGAAAGCTAAATGCTGCTGCTGCTGCTGAGTCACTTCAGTCGTGTCCAACTCTGTGCGACCCCATAGACAGCAGCCCACCAGGCCCCGCCGTCCCTGGGATTCTCCAGGCAAGAACACTGGAGTGGGTTGCCATTTGCTCCTCCAGTGCATGAAAGTGAAGTCGCTCAGTCGTGTCCGACTCTTATCGACCCCATGGACTGCAGCCTACCAGGCTCCTCCGTCCATGGGATTTTCCAGGCAAGAGTACTGGAGTGGGGTGCCATTGCCTTCCCCCCCAAAAAAAAAGCTAAATAAGCATATATATATATCAATATTTGACTACCTATTACTGATGGGATATATGTTGAGGGTATATTTGCGTTTGCCCTTTCATCCCCCTTGTAATTTAAAAAATGTGATTTAGTATTACATAAACTTTATGTATCAGATACCCAAATAGTATACAACAAGGTAGAACAAATGACTGAGGATGTCATGGTTATATTGAACTTTCTTTTTGCTTAGTCATTGTTTAGAAATTGGGTTTTACAAAACTAGATAATGCCAAAAGGAAACTCTGTCACAATCCCACCACATCTCGTGAGATAATCTCTGTTGTTAATTTTAGGTATCCCTTCCAAATTATTTTATCTTGAAAAGTATTTTTAATATTCATTTTAATGAGGTTGCACTGTAATTCTGCTTTAAAGCTTTTTGCCTAACAAAATACATAGACCTCTTTTCCTGTTAGTACTGATTTCTCTTTGGTATTTTTTTTATAGTACTCATGTTATTGTATGCATACACTATAGTTTGTTTTCCTATTGAAGGCTGGTGGGGTGTTTTCTATTTTTTTGTTGTTGTTATAGTGTTGTAGTGAATATATGTCTGTGTACTTAAGTGTGCGTTTTTCTATAGGACCAATCTCTAGAAGTAGAATTGCCAATGATTTTTAGTTATATTAAATTTTTCCAGTTGCCCTCCTGAGAGTTTCTGCCAAATCATATTCCGAATTTAAGTGTGTTTTTAAGGTTGGCCAAAAGGATCAACTTAAAGTGACATCTCATTGTTTTAATTTGCATTTCTGGAGTTATTGTTGAAGTTCATAAGTTTGAGAGCCATTTCTATTTTAATCTGTCATCTCTCAAATTCTTTGCTCAGCTTGCTTTTGAATGATGCGTTTTTTACTACAGTGTTTATCCACGTGCCCCCCCCCCCCCCGCTTTGTTTTTTAGGGAAATAATACCTAATACATTCCTGACTTGTAAATATTTCTCACAGCTTGTCTTTTCACTTTATTTTTGGTGCTTTCTTATATATGGAAATTTTTCATTTGTATGTAATCACATTTGTTGGTTTTCCTTTTTAGCTTATAACCTTTAAATTTTAGTATTGTATTCATCTGGGTCTAAAGTATCCATTTTATTCACTTATTTTCAGAATCTAATCATTCGAGTCCTATCGCATACCAAGTGTCTGGAAACAATTGGTCAGTACTGCATGTACAATCAAGGAATATCCTCATACTTCCAGCAGTGAGGTTTTAGGCTAGCAATAGACCACAGTCTCTAGAATGACTAGCAGCTTCTTCTAAATATTGTGGTAAAGCAGAGTAACTTGTAACATAATCAAATTCTGAAGAATTATTACTAATCATTTCTGAATATTGCCTTAAAGTTAAGGTAACATGTAACATGTAAAAGCCAAAGTAAAAACCTATATGGAACAAATGATTTGTCCTTTTCTGAAATTTGATTTTGTCTCTTATGTGTCTTTATGTTTACTCTTAGTTTTGTGGCTAAAACATGTATGTCTTTCCAAGTTGTGGTCTTATTATGAAAACATGAGTACTAGCATTTCTCATAAACAGGAAAAAAATTCCTTTAGATAAGAGACAAACCACAATTATCCTTATTTTGCATAGTACTCTGCAAATTATCAAATTAATAAATACTTATTGATTTATTGCTACACTCTTAAAAGAAAAAACACGAGTTGGTTTGTGTTTTGTGTGTTTTTTTTTTTAAGTCTGAGTTGTAACCCTCTCTTCAAGAAGCTCATGATCTCTTTGGAATATATGGCATAAGTACATCAAAAGTTAAATAATAAAATGATAATTGCCCGATAATATACAAAGACTCCCTACCCAAACCAAAATAATACAGAATGATAAAAAGTATAAGTTTCTTCTGTAGAAGTAATATATGGTAAGAAAATGTTACTGGTGTGAAAGGTTTGGCTGTGATCATTTCTAGAATCACAAAATGAATAAATCATAAAAAAAAAGATACCTGGAGGTAGCCAGTTTATAGATAGACAGAATACGTGGTCATTTGAGAGTTTGTGAATTTATATGTGTTGGAGAATATCCTTATTTGCTTGCTTATTTCACCATTTGCCAGATACTCCTTTGTGTTGAAGCTTTCACTTTTATTAAAGTAGACGTACCTTGTGGAAATTTTAAATACCAAGTGTTGTCACATATTAATACTTCAGTGTGAATAAATTTTAATCCTCTCCTCATCTTAGTTTTGGATAGGGAAGGAGAGAGACAATGAAAAAATTAAAAGTCTGGGGAGAAGATGAACCATGAGAGTCTAGGTTTGTTTACCTTTGTACACCTTGGAGTGACATCTGAATACACCCTTTATCTGCACATTGTATATGTGTCTACTCCTCATATCTACACATTTCATTGAAATTGATGGGAACAGTTAAAATATTTTAAAGTGTTCACTCTTTGTAGCTTATACAGCATCATTATGTGATGTCATTATATGAATCAAAATTGAAGCAGAGGAGCAGAACCAGTAGAACCATATAGATAATATGGATTTCTTACAAAGAATTGGCTTATACAGTTCTGAAGGCTGACTAAAGTTTAAAGTCTACTCAAGAACAGAAGATGATGAGCAGGTTAAAATCCTACGGGTGTATGTGGGATAGAGTCTCTGTTTAGGGAAAGCCTAGGCTCTCTTTTGGGTTTCCTGGGGGCTCAGTGATAAAGAGTCTGCCTACCAATACCAGAGATGTGGGTTTGATCTCTGGGTCGGGAAGATCCCCTGGAGAAGGAATTAGCAACCTCTCCAATATTTTTGCCTGGGAAGTCCCATGGACAGAGGAGCCTGATAGGCTACAGTCCATGCAGTTGCAAAAGAGTCAGACACAAGTTAGTGACTAAACAACAAGCTCTCTTTTGTAGGGCTCACTGATTATGTCCCACTTGGGATTTACTTTAACTGATTAGGGACTCTAATTTCATCTGCAAAATTCCATCCCAGCAGCAGATAGATTAGTGCTTGTTGAATAACTGGGAAAAATAGTTCAGCCTAAGCAAGATGATGTGCCCCTGCTGCTGCTGCTGCTAAGTCGCTTCATTCGTGTCAGCCATCAGAATCATTTAGACATAATTAAGCAATCATTGTTATCTTGGCTGTAATTCACAAAAATAATAGTTCCCCTACAACTGGTAACCTCAAGAATCATTTACATTAGCACCATTCACACTCAGAAACTAACCTTTGTTGCTAGTCTTAAAATAGATCTCCTTAAGAAGTAATCAGTCTATCCCTTCATTTTGCAGGTGTAAAATCTAAGGCCCAGAAAGACTGTGAAATTTAATTTTGTTTTAATACTTGAAACATCTCATTTAGGGATATATTTTAGTTGAGTTAGTCTTTCACCTAAAGCCCTGCAAGATTCATCTAAGAGTGTAGATAGAGCACTGAAAATACTCCATTTTTAGTTCAATTGTCAGTTTGTAATATTATTATATATGAGAGATCTTGGTACTTATATATATGTTTCTTTGAGTATACAACTTAAAATCTGGATATTTAATGAAATTTGTAGAGATGGCTTTTATGAGAATGAATTTTGTCCTCTTTGGAGGATTAAAAACATGTTTTAAGTGCTCTCATAAGGATTAGTGACACAGTTTTAATATTTCTCCATTGCCTTGCCTGCTACCTTTTCCTTGTAATTTTTTATACTGGATCCCTAGTTTGCCCTTTGATATTATGGTGTATAATTAAAGTTTAACTGAAATTTGGTTTTGAGTTTTTTTGTGTGCTTAATTGTGTATATATGATGGAGAAGGCAATGGCACCCCACTCCAGTACTCCTGCCTGGAAAATCCCATGGACGGAGGAGCCTGGTGGGCTGCAGTCCATGGGGTCGCTAGGAGTCGGACACGACTTGTGCGACTTCACTTTCACTTTTCACTTTCATGCATTGGAGAAGGAAATGGCAACCCACTGCAGTGTTCTTGCCTGGAGAATCACAGGGACGGGTGGGCTGCCGTCTCTGGGGTCTTACAGAGTCAGACATGACTGAAGCGACCTAGCAGTGTATATATGATGTTCTTGAGTACTTGCATAACCTCCCATTTAAGGTCCGTAAAGACCGTATATTAATTCAAAAATATGTAAATGACTGCTATGTGCCTAACACTTCTCTTGATGCAGTGGTGAGCAAGATGGATAGTCTAGTAGGAAAATGATACAGGAAACACCAGCATTAATTATGGAAAGTATCTGTACTGGGAAAGTATAGAGACGTGATTCATGGTTTTTGTTTTTTAATTTGGCCACTTCCTGGTGTGTGTGTGTGTGTTAGTCACTCATACATGTCCGATTCTTTGGGACTCCATGGACTGTAGCCCACCAGGCTCCTCTGTCCATGGATTTCCCATGCAAGAATACTGTAATGGGTAGCCATTTCCTTTTCCAGGTGAATCTTCCCAACCCAGGGATGGAACCCACATCTCCTGAGCCTCCTGCATTGGCAGGCTGATTCTTTCATTTCATGCTCTTAGTCTCATTGTTCCTGACCTTTAACCTTTGTTTTGAGATCTGTATATTGGTTTGAACTAATTGAAACTGCCAGTGACCAAGTGAATACAACATAACTAAAAAAAATTGAAGTCCTTATTATGTTGCTGCATCACTAATCCAGGCTTCTAGCTCAATTCCAGAATATAAATTAAATCTCTTATCAAATGTGGCACATAAAATTTTAGGATCCTTTTTAGTGTGGTACATGTGTTTTCAATAAATGCCTGCTTTGGCAAGAAATTAAATCAGCCTTCTTTGTGTCAAGTACACTTGCATTATATTTTATGCTCTATAACTTTAAAGCTGTTCTTGCAAACCAGGTCAAAGGCAAAACTAAATTTGATTTCTGTATTTGGTTTTATATTCAACAGATACCATTTTTTCTTTGGTTCTGTTGTGTTTTGAGGATTTGGTTTTTTGTTTTTTTTTTTTCATGAACAAAATTCAGAATC
Organism: Bison bison bison; assembly: GCF_000754665.1. Lineage (NCBI taxonomy): Eukaryota > Metazoa > Chordata > Mammalia > Artiodactyla > Bovidae > Bison > Bison bison. The sequence continues at coordinate 8,459,638 of NW_011494881.1, forward strand.
CATCACACCGTCTTTCCACTAACCAATCTCCTGTCACGGTGGCCTATTTGCAGTTTTAAAAACTGTTGACCTGTTTCTCTTCTTGTCTCAGACTTCTTTCATGTTCTTTTCCCTCTGCCTTGACCTGTAGTATTAACTTTTATTCACCCACTAAATTATTCATTCTTTAAAGATTCCTTCTTCATTCACACCACCAAATCTTAGTTAGATCCTGCTTAATAGTTTCTTCTGTATTTTGAGTTGCTATTAGTTCCTGGTACATAGTGGTAAGTGAAAGGATGGATGAGTATACTGAGCACTTATTATGCTCTAATCAATATAAAATGCCCTCAAGGAACTTTTAAGTCTGAGTTCCAAAGGCCCATGTTACTTTGTAAATGATATTCTTAGTTTCACTTTATGGGACAAAATTACCAGTTCTGAATGGAGTAAGTATAAAGATATAAGAATGTACATTTATGTAAATGCATGTATACCTGTGTCTGTGTGTGGCATGTTACAAAGTAAAGTGAATATTTTACTGTGGTTGCTGTCAAGAAACCTTGAAAGCTACCACTTTAGTGGATGCTGTTGTGTAATAATTTCCTAACAAGTATTTCCAGAAAAGCAATCTATTTCACTTATCAACTTCCCCAGGCATCTCTCTGTTTCTACAGCTTTGGCTTCTCACATTTGTTTGCTTAGAGTCAAAAGCCAAAATCAGAAATCTCCCAGAAAATGCTATTAATATTAAGTTCAATGAGCCCATCAAAATTTGGAGGAAAGCCTCTTGAAAAAAAGGAAACACTGGATAACATTCTACCTTTAATTTTCAAAACCTGAAAACGTTCTCAAGCCTAGGAAAGTTAATGGTATTTCATCTGTTCTCTTTATTGGACCATGTGCCCCATCCTGTGATTTTCTTACAGTTCTATAATACTTCATATTTTTATGCTTTTACTTTGTTTTTCTTCTCAGGATGATCTTTCAGGGTCTAGCAGAGAAATCCTTTTTCTCCAACAAACACTTCTAATTTTTTTAAAGCTCTTTGAATTTTTTCACCATTTTGGTATATATATTTCTCAATTTTTATGTACTATACCTTCATGTTCTTGGTTATATAAACATTATTTTGTATTGGATGTAGGCTTTTCTGTGTTTGTTTTATTCTTACTCCTTAATTTCACATTTGTCTCCACCCAAAAAGTTGTCGCTTGAATCTTATTTTCCTTAAATTTAGTGCAATTTTAAATTGCTTTCCTGGGATATTAAGCACACATCATTATTGGGGTGCTTTCCTTCACCTACCCAGAGTTCTTACACAAAGTATAGTACTCAGGGAATTACCACCAATCTCCACCCTCTATCTTCTGTCCACATTGGCTCTGCTGAGATCCCTAGCCGTTAGCTATGGAAGTTCAGCGGCTCTGCTGCTTCCTCTGCATGAAAGTTTTGGCTAAGGTTGGTAGCTTTAGTAGCTTATATTTAATTTTCTCTGTTGGATATTTTCTGTTGACCCTTCAAGATTGACTTTTTACTCTTTCCCTTCCCTATTTGTGCCCGAGGATCCTTAAAAAATTGCTGAGTATTGGTAGCATGGAGAGAAAAGGTCCTTGTGAGGCCCTGAATTTTTTAAAATATGGTTTTAAATCCCTGGGAGCCCCAAGATCAGGTGAAAGTAGAGGAGTTCAAAAAGAAGAGGGGGCAGATTAGAGCCTGGAAAGTCAAATGATGGGTCTTAGAATATAGCCTAACTCCAGGAACATTACTGTATCCTTTCTATGGGCTTGTTGAGTTCTATACTATTCCCAGCTAACTGAAGGAGAGAGTTAAATATTTTAACAATTCAAGATTGCTGATTATGAGACTGGCGATTTTTAAACAAGTGATCATATCAACAATAAAGCATACATCTTGTCTTAATAAGGCACCACTTGTAATTCTGTTTTTCAGATTAATGAATATGATTAAAAATAAGATAAAAACTTTAGAAAACGGTTAACTAAAATCCAAATTGGATGTGAAATAAAGGCCAAATTGTTATTTTCAGTCATGTGGTGCATATTTCCATATGTTCTAAAAATCCTTAAGAACTTGGCATAAAGTTCTGCTAAAATAATTTCTGCTTCTTAAATGACAGGTGTCCCATCTTTTATTGTAGTGTTAACTCAGAATCCATACAGTATGAAAATGCATAGTACAAAAGATAAATTTGTAAGCATTTGCCTCAGTGTACTACAGTGTACATTCACTTGCAGCCTATTTCTACATCCTTACTGTCCTTCACCTGGCCTCCTTATGTCTTTACTTTCACCTTCTTTTCATTTTAACCACCATCACTTCTCTATCAGATGGTTCTTGTTTCTACTTCTGAATACATTTAAATGCCATTCATGCAGTCATAAATTCTTATTAAATTTATGTTTAAACCTAGTGGGATTCAGCAGTCATTTGAAACTGCAACATAATTATTAAATGTTGATTTTAATACCAGTGATGATTCACATTTTCCAACCTCTGTATTTTGCAATTTGTTTCTCTTGGCAAGAGTTTGTTTTCATATACATGAATAAGGCAAAAGGTGTCTTGAATTTTGGCTTTCAGAAAGAAGGAATGAATCTTTTACTGCCTTCTGGTGGTTTGGTCACTAAGTCGTGTCCGACTCTTGAGAGTCCATGGACTGTAGCATGCCTGGTTCCTCTGACCATGGAATTCTCCAGGCAAGAATACTGGAGTGGGTTGCCATTACCTTCTCCAAAAGTGAAAGTCACTCAGTCCTGTCCAACTCTGTGACCCCATACAATCCATGGAGTTCTCCAGGCCAGAATACTGGACTGGGTAGCTTTTTCCCTTCTCCAGCGGATCTTCCCAATCCAGGAATCAAACCAGGTTCTCCTGCATTGCAGGCGGATTCTTTAGCAACTGAGCTATCAGGGAAGCCCCACATTGTCTTATAAAATGTTGCTTTACCTTTAGCAAAAAGATATAAGCAGTAAAAACTGACAGATATTTAAATCTCACTGATTTAGTCCAGTCATTTCTTGGTAGAGTTTCTGGACCTTCTGCTTAAGGAGCTTTCTCTAATAGGCTTTCTGTAGTTCTTAGGGACCTTCCAGAAACTCATTTGTATAGTAATTGAATTTTAGACTTAGACAGACTTTAGAAAGTATTAAGCCTCTTATCCTCAAGATGAGGAAACAGAGAGTTTGCCTTGCCCACAGTCACACTAGAGGCAAAGTAAGACAAAGAAAGAACTAGAATCCAAGTTTCTTGATTCCAAGTCCAGGATTCTTTGATTTTATTTCATTATTTTATGTAACTTGGAAGGAAAGCCTAAATAAAAAGATTTGCCCAAAATTTATTATATTGTGTATATTTTGTAACTTGTCATTTCTATACTTTACTCTTTGAGTTACATTATTTTGTATTCATCACCTGTTCTCTGATCTGCCATCTAAAAATCTTCTCCTGTCTTCCCTTTTATATCCAGTCTGTATATTGCCACTAGGTAAATCACTCTTTCTAAAGTGTAGTCCTAATTAGGGTGCCTATCCACTCAGAAACTATAATATCTCTCACCTCCTCCATCTGTCTACCACATAGTTAAATGAATTAAATCCAGTCTACTAACTCATTACAGTGTAAATCTACCTTTCAAATCTTAGTGCTTTCGAGTCCTGTATTCATACCTTCTGATCCACCCAAATTGGACCACTTGCTGCTGACAGGACACACCTGTCATTTTCTGTACCCTCCTATCCTTCCTAATTCTTGCACAGAATCCTCATATTCTTGCACAGTGCCTTATAACTTTGGAAATAAAAAGTACCTAAAAATTCTTATGAAAGATAGGGTTGCTAAATTTCTTATGAAAGATAGGGATTGCTACCCTCCCTATATTCCTACAATAGGTAGTCAAAAATCTGTCCAGGTCGTTAGAACCAAGAGAAGTCCAACAACTCCCATGCCTATCCAGCAATCAATAGTATCTGACTAACATTGTCATGGTGATTACATAGAGGCTGGAGATACAAAATACCTGTTATGAAATGCCTGTTCTAAGCCTATTACAGTCACCAAATTTCACATTTTATGCAAAAACTGTAAAATATACAATGTTTATATTTTGCTTTGGAGGGACTAACATGAGGGCTTTTTTTCTTATGCAGTTACACATAAAATTATGCCATGTTCTGTGGCAGCTATGTTTTCAGATGCTGTACGTGATAATACACTGAGGAATTTAGGATGCTCCTGAAAAGCCTTAAATAGAACTTGATTTTATAGAACTTGATTTTAGTATTTTTTCATATATGCAGTTTATGTAGTTTGCTTCTTAAGAATGTACCGTTGCTTTTTTGTGAATCTTGACTTTTCTTGCCATCCTTTCAAAGAAGAAAAATAAATTACTGTCTACCTATTAATTAGCAGAGGGTAATTGAAGAAAGTAGGGAAAACCACTAGACCATTCAGCTATGATCTAAATCAGATCCCTTATGATTATACAGTGGAAGTGAAAAATAGATTTAAGGGACTGGATCTGATAGATAGAGTGCCTGATGAACTATGGATGGAGGTTCCTGACATTGTACAGGAGACAGGGATCAAGACCATCCCCATGGAAAAGAAATGCAAAAAAGCAAAATGGCTGTCTGAGGAGGCCTTACAAATAGCTGTGAAAAGAAGAGAAGCGAAAAGCAAAGGAGAAAAGGAAAGATTTAAGCATCTGAATGCAGAGTTCCAGAGAATAGCAAGGAGAGATAAGAAAGCCTTCCTCAGCGATCATGCAAATAAATAGAGGAAAACAACAGAATGGGAAAGACTAGAGATCTCTTCAAGAAAGTTAGAGATACCAAGGGAACATTTCATGCAAATATGGGCTCGATAAAGGACAGAAATGGTATGGACCTAACAGAAGCAGAAGATATTAAGAAGAGGTGGCAAGAATACACAGAAGAACTGTACAAAAAAGATCTTCACGACCAAG
>NW_011494881.1:8464703-8465081 GCF_000754665.1 Bison bison bison
CTCAAACTACCGCACAATTGCACTCGTCTCACACGCTAGTAAAGTAATGCTCAGAATTCTCCAAGCCAGGCTTCAGCAACACGTGAACCGTGAACTTCCAGATGTTCAAGCTGGTTTTAGAAAAGGCAGAGGAACCAGAGACCAAATTGTCAACATCCGCTGGATCATGGAAAAAGCAAGAGAGTTCCAGAAAAACATCTATTTCTGCTTTGTTGACTATGCCAAAGCCTTTGACTGCCTGGATCACAATAAACTGTGGAAGATTCTGAAAGAGACGGGAATACCAGACCACCTGACCTGCCTCTTGAGAAACCTATATGCAGGTCAGGAAGCAACAGTTAGAACTGGACATGGAACAAGACTGGTTCCAAATAGGAA
>NW_011494881.1:8466201-8501326 GCF_000754665.1 Bison bison bison
GAACTGTGGTGTTGGAGAAGACTCTTGAGAGTCCCTTGGACTGCAAGGAGATCCGACCAGTCCATTCTAAAGGAGATCGGTCCTGGGTGTTCATTGGAAGGACTGATGCTAAAGCTGAAACTCCAGTACTCTGGCCACCTCATGCAAACAGTTGCCTCATTTGAAAAGACCCTGATGCTGGGAGGGATTGGGGGCGGGAGGAGAAGAGGACGACAGAGGATGAGATGGCTGGATGACATCACCAACTTGTGGACATGAGTTTGAGTGAACTCCAGGAGTTGGTGATGAACTGGGAGGCCTGGCGTGCTGCGATTCATGGGGTCGCAAAGAGTCGGACATGACTGAGCAACTGAACTGAATTGAATGTAAAGGTATCAGAGTAGGAAGAGAAGTTATTGATAACTGAAAATCTCTGTAATAATAAATCCACTGTTTAGTGTTGGTTGTCCAAGTGAATGTTAACCATGGCAGTGATATAGTGAATTACTCTGTTTGAAGTGGAAGTGAGAGATATAGCAATGTGCTCCTTGCCTTCATTTTGCAACGGCTAATCCAATATTGCCTAATTACCAGACTCTTCTGAGTTGGTGAGCACATCTCAGGCAGGCCCCTGTTGTGTCCAAACCATGTCTAATCTGCTCTGTCTAGTGAAGAATTGACTTTCCTTTTTTGTGAGGTATAGTGCCTGTTAATTAGAAGTGTAACTCAGATCATTCCTTTCACAATGAAGTTTTTAGGTATGTTATCATTGCTTCTAGCTTCTGTTTCCAAAGGTTCACTATCTAAATTAGATCTTGTTCTTGGAAATCTTGGGCATCCCTGGTGGCTCAGATGGATAAGAATCCACCTGCAATGTGGGAGACCTGGCTTGATCCCTGGGAAGGGAAGATCCTCTGGAGAAAAGAAGAGCTCCCCACTCCAGTATTCTTGTCTGGAGAATTCCAGGGACAGAGGAGCCTGGTGGGCTACATACAGTCCATAGGGTCGCAAAGAATTGGACATGATTAAGCAGCTAACACTTGGAAAACTTAACACATAAGATCAATTTATGAAGATCAGTTTCTCTTCTTTTGAAATCAGAAAATTTAACATTAGGTCTTGAACTGCACATGAATGGGGTGTTATCTATAATGATATGTGCACTGACAGTGAAAAATGATATGTATTACATTGGATGTATTAGCATTCATTTACTAAAGGAAAAAATACCATTTTAAAGTTGTGAATCCACCATAATGGGTTGTTGCTGGTTGTAAGCTCATTTAGACTTCTATTTCTATCCCATGTGCTATAAATTCTCTAATTATCACATATGTCAGCAAAGTAAAATAGTAGCTTATCATAAAACCACCTAGTAGATAACTTATCAAGTCCTCAGACCTGAGTTGAGACTTGCTATTTATCCCTGTTATTTAATCTGTATGGAAGAGGTTGTTTTGTGGGTTTTGTTTAGTTATTTTTGTTGGTTTTCTTTGTAGCTGTTCTTGCTACTTCCATTATAAATATTGGTGCTTATCTTTGTTGAGCTGTATTAGGCCCTTTGATATCCTCTATCTGGCAGTGACGTCTAGACTGTGCCTATCTTTGAAAACATAGTTTAATATTTCAGAGTTAACCATTCTTCCAGGAAAAACTATTTCCGTGATTATTTGTGTGATACTTGGAAAGAGAGAAGTGCCAAAATCCTTAATGGTAACTTCCCAGAGCAGGACAGCTGCAGAAATAGCACGATATACCGATTAAATGAATACTGTCACGGAACACATAAGGCCAGCAATTTGCTGGCCAAATCTTAGATTTCATTCCAGATAAGCTCAATATACATGAGTAGAAAGATCTTTTACCTTTTAAAATATGTTTCTTTTAAAACAGCTTAACTCATTCCAGCTCTCATTTATTTAATTCATACTCTGTGTGAGGCATAATTCTAAGATACGACATAAAAATTAGTTCTTAAGAAACTCATAAGCTAGGGGAGAAAATACACCAGGTAAATAAATTGTAAAGCAGTGTAAGAAATAACAGAGAAACATACAGAGCACCAAGATCTCTAAAACAGAAGTATGAAGCACAACAAATCAAGTCATTGATTTAATGTAGAGGTAGTTCTTCTTTGCTTAATGTAGGTGAGTGCTTTGTCCTTATCATTTGGTAAATCAACAAAGATTTATTATCTGTTCTGGGCAGAGCAATATACTAGATGTTTTGAGGAGATAAAATAAAGAAGTTTCTGTGCTAAGAATTTATAATCTAGTAAGATAGATAAGCTGTCTATACAAATAACTATTTCCAGTCTGTACATAACTGCCAAAAAAAGAAACCTTTACAATTTTAGCAAAACTCTTCTGCAGTGCAGAAAGCCACTTCTGGAGATGGGAAGGAAAGACCATGAACAATTCAAGAAGGCTTCCATTAAGGAGAAGATGGTTGAACTAACCCTGGAGGGATTGGTAGGATTTTGACAAGGGTGGTTGAAGGGTATTCTAATTCATTTAGTGCCTACATGTGCAAAGTAGCATGAAGGCAAAAAAGCCTGAGGCATGTTCAGAGAATAACAAGTATTCTAGTTTGAGTGGCATCTGGTACATGTACAAGGGAATAGTAAAAGATCAGGCTAGAAAGAAAAAGTAGGGACACTTTATGGAGGACCTTTGAAAGTCAGGCTTTGGAACTTTTATTAGTACTTTATCAGGAAGCAGTAGGTAGCTTTTTGAACAAAGGCTAATTAGAGTTGATATTTAGGAAGGTGGATCTAATGATTGGGTTTAAGGATGCATTCAAATACGCATTTAAGAGACTATAGCAGTAATCTAGGCAAGAGATAATACAGGCCTGACCTAGGTTTCTGTGGGTAAGAATGACAAGACTGTACAGGCATTGTGCTTATAAAATGTACTTGGCAGAACTTGGAAGCTGTCAAATGTGAAGAGAAAGAAAATGTCAAAGGGACTCTCGAAGTGAGGAAGTATATCTGAGGATGATACCAAAAGAAAGGAATAAAGGAAATTACCCCTAAAAAATGTGAAGAGAGGAAAGATTGAAAAGTTGATAGTTGAATTTCTAGGTAAGACTACGTTTAGGGAAGTTAATGAATTTGAAGATAAGCAACAGGGAAGGTGAGAGAGAAAGGGAAAGATGATATATATGTAACAGAAAAGTAGGGAAGAATGTTTCTCAGAGAGGGTGGAAAAATTCACACTCTAAAGCATCAAAAAAAAAAAAAAAGAATTTCAGTTTTTCATCTGTTAAATTATCCAATAAAATTGGAAAAATGCAAGCAAGAGGGCTTAAATATGTAGGAGTAAGTGGGAAGACTGACCAAAGACTAGAAAGAGGGAAAATATTTATTCAGGAAATGAAGACTAATTGGTGATGCAGAGAAATTTGGACAGGGATTAAAATTATGCTTCTGAAGAAACAGAAGGAAATGGCTGTTCTTAAAATAGAAAATAAATATTTCCTAAAATAAGTATTCCTAACTTTTACACTATGGAGAAATCCTTCATCACTCTAGAAAAGGGATCAAGTCCTATTCAGAAAGGTGAAGGAGAAAGCCAGGATTGGTGACCAATGGGAAAAGTTTCTGAAATGGATATAGGTAGAAGCCGATTTATAATACTATGTACAGTAAGTCAAAAATACTTTTAACAAAAATCCCATTTGTCAGCCCATCACTTTATAATGTTCAGTACAATAAAAATGCCCTACGTTGTTACTACCTCTGTGCTGAATTACCTTCACTTCCCAGTGTGTTGTTGGTATCTAATGAAAACTCATACTTTGTTACAGAGACTCCTAAGCACATAGGCAAGCACTTGGATTAAATGTGTTGTCTCAAATTCTGACAAAAGGTTTGCGAGGAGGAGGTGGGGGAAGGGAATTCCCTGGCAGTTCAGTGGTTAGGACTCCTCACTTCCACTGCAGGGGACAACAGGTTCCATCACACATGGGGCGGCCCAAAAGGAAAAAAAAGAAAGGTTTTCAAGGTAGATAAATATCTCTTGGTTCTAATTTGTAGACTTAAGATGATTATCTCCCATTTCACTATCAAATGCAATACTGGCTTTTCAAAAGTATCTTTTTAAACCTATTTATCCTAGAGGAAGGGTAGGGGAGTTATGCTTTCAGTTAAATATTTATGGAGATACATATTATGTTGGGTGTTTCCTATCATCTTTCTGTAATTATTTTTTTAATAGCCTGACTTTTTTCCCTTTGACTTCTATGTAGTTTCATTTTTGTTGTGGGTTTTTTTTGTTGGTGGTGGTGTGTTCTTCGCTTTCTTTTTTCTTTTCCTTGAGAGACCTGTATTGATTGTTACCACCATGCCTAACCTTGTTCTTCCCAGTGGCCATTATGAAAATTCTAATTTTGTCTATATTAGACTTGTTTCTAAGGCATAGTGCTTCTGTATACTTTCTGCATAATTATTGTGAGTCACCTGGCAAAAATGAAAATAATACTGGGTTTTGGTGATACTTGGATGGAATGTGTTATATACATATCCGTAGTTTAAAAATTATAACCTGAGGAAGAACTACCTTTTCCACCCCTGACCGCCATCCCCAACCAGAGGTAGGAGATTAGATACTTCTCAGCATCTAATTAGATGGGTTTTTTTGTTTGTTTTTTAACTATTTTTTGTTACGTTATTAAGTCACAATGTGGTCCTATAAGTTTCTTTTTAAGTTAATCAGTAATATTTTGGATTGTGAATGTTATTATGATTTCTGATTGTTTCCTCTTCTCCCTCAAAAGACCAAGAGACTCAAAGAATAGAGGAGCTTTTATGATAGGTTCTGCTGTTAGGGTCATTAGGGTGGCCATAGAGGGTGGAATCTATGTAGCAGTGATTATCACGCCTTGACCTTAGGAAGGTGTGATAGGAAGCTTAGGAACTTTAAGAAGCTTAATGCATGAAATATAGAAAAAATAAAGGATATTGGTGCACATATGAGAGAAAAGAATTATATAAAAGATACTTAATAAAAATGCCAATCTCTCCCCATCCTAAGGTCTTCCTTTCCTTTTTTGATCTAATTTTTAACACTGATCAGTAATACCTTTCTCATTTCCCCACATAAACATGTATCTAAACTTGTAAGAATCAATTATTTATCTTGTCTTTTACTGTTTTTTATTAATATAAGTGATTTAAGTTTTAGATTTTTTTCTTTTTCCAATAAATGAGGGAAGTAAGATCTGTCTAAAGATACATTTTACTTATCTTAAGGTTAACAAGCTGTAGCCTGGTCTCCATAGCCCTTCAGTTCTTCACTGGTAATGCAGTAAAGAAGAAAAATGTCTGTTTTAAAACTTATAAGTATTCTACTAATAGCATAATACAGGGATTGCTCAAGTTCAAGTGACCTAACATATATATTTGGAGTCCTGGAGAGGAGAAACAAAAAGATACTTGAAGTAAAAAAGAGTGAAAGTGTTCCATATTTGAAGAATACTATAAACCCAGAAATCAAAGAAGCTCAACAAACCACAAAAGAAACAAGGAAAAAAACTACACCAAGGAACATTATAATCACATTGCATAAAATCAGTGATCTTAAACAGATATTTAAAGATACATTCGATACAGAGAAACAAAGATAAGAATGCATCTGAGGGCTTCCCTGGTCGCTCAGGGATGATCTGCCTGCTGATGCAGGAGACATGGGTCTGATCCCTGATTCATGAAGATCCCACCTGCTGCAGAGCAACTAACCACGTGCCACAACTATTGACTCTGTGTTCCAGAGCCCAGAACCAAAAAAAAACAATGCATCTGAAACAGTACAAGCTGACTCAGAGAAAAATTGTCAATCTCAAATTCTATACCCTGCAAAAATATCTTTCAGAAATGAAAATGAGGTAAAGACATAAAACAGCTAAAAGAGTTCATCAGTAGCGGACCAGCACAAACCATTCAGAAATCATCAGATCCAGATGCCAGCTATTATGAATACATTTTATTTGGTATTGGATATGTACTTTAATGTCTCTGAACCTTCAGATTTTATTTATGAAAGGAGAAAAATACCTATTTTATGGGATTTTTATGAGGATCAAATGAAATAAGGAAAATAATTGACACCTGTAGAGTGTCTTCATTATGCCACGCACATGGTATCTCACTAGAAATGGAAATAAAACACCCAATAAGAGGCCTACTCCCCTAATCGTTTTCTTATCCTATCACCTCTCCTCTTTTTTTTTAGCAGCTGAAAGACTTGGATTATTCTACAAGTTAGCCCAAATAGCTAGTCAATCAAATTTTGATGAAATACATTTCCTAAACTTGCTTTCCTTTACCTACCATCATTAAATATGCATAACAGTGGGAGTGATGAACAGCTTTCCGTGGTAAAACAGACACATCACCTAGTAAATCATTTTGTGAAAGGATTAAGTATGTTCTAAACTGAACCTAATTTATTTGGCTTATAATTCAGCTAAGTAATTTTTTTCAGTCATGTTTATGAAGGTATACTTTATACACCGTTTAATTTTTATCATTGGATAGGGGCCATGCTTGTCTTTATAGCTTATACATTGCCCCACAGAGTTTTTGACACTCAATAAATGTTAAATAATATTTCTATTCAGCATTCTGCAGGCAGGAAGCATATGGTAATAAATGCCAGAGCACAGGTTGAAAATCTCCCAGAAGTTGTATGTTCTTTGAAAAACCAGTACAGATATTTTCATGAATGAAACATTTTAAAAGGGGTTTCTCAGATTTATATTTACTTAAAAATATTCTCCAGCCTTTGTTTATTTACAAGTTAAAACTTTTACTCTTCACAAATAATTTAATATTAAAAGTAGTATACCATTAATGCAGTCTCATAGGAAAATATGTAAATATTTTTATAAATAAGTACAAAGTACATTTTGTAAATAGTACAAGGTAAAAGTAACTCACAGTGTGAAGGATAGCATGAAGAAATATTTAGAGGCTTAAGCAGTATCAGTTAGTTCTGTTCAGTCTCTCAGTTGTGTCCGACTCTTTGGGACCCCATGGACTGCAGCACACCAGGCTTCCCTGTCCATTGCCAACTCCTAGAGCTTGCTCAAACTCACGTCCATTGAGTTGGTGATGCCATCGAACCATCTCAACCTTTGTTGTCCCCTTCTCCTCTCACCTTCAGTCTTTCCCAGCATCAGGGTCTTTTCAAATGAGTCAGTTCTTTACATCAGGTGGCCAAAGTATTAGAGTTTCAGCTTTAGCATCAGTCCTTCCAATGAACATTCAGGATTGATTTCCCTTAGGATTGACTGATTTGATGTCCTTGCAGTCCAAGGGACTCTCAAGAGTCTTCTCCAACACCACAGTTCAAAAGCATCAATTCTTTGATGCTCAACTTTCTTTATAGTCCAACTCTCACATCCATACATGACTACTGAAAGAACCATAGCTGGGGTGTTCGTTGCCTAAGAAATGTCTCTGCCTTTTAATATGCGGTCTAGGTTGGTCATAGCTTTTCTTCCAAGGAGCAAGTGTCTTTTAATTTCATGGCTGCAATCACCATCTGCAGTGATTTTGAAGACCAAGAAAATTAAGTCTGTCACTCTTTCCGTCTTTTCCCCATCTATTTGCCATGAAGTGATGGGACCAGATGCCATAAGCCTATTATTTTTTGAATGTTAAGTTTTAAGCCAGCTTTTTCACTCTCCTCTTTCACTTTCATCAAGAGGCTCTTTAGTTCTTCTTCGCTTTCTGCCATAAATGTGGTATCATCTGCATATCTGAGGTTATTGACTTTTCTCCCAGCAGTCTTGACTCAAGCGTGTGCTTCATCCAGCCCAGCATTTCACATGATGTACTCTGCGTATAAGTTAAATAAGCAGGGGGACAATATACGGCCTTGACGAACTCCTTTCCCATCTTGAAACAAGTCTGTCGTTCCATGTCTGGTTTTAACTGTTGCTTCTTGACCTGCATACAGATTTCTCAGGAGGCAGGTAAGGTGGTCTGGTATTCCCATGTCTTGAAGAATTTTCCAGTTTGTTGTGATCTATACAGTCAAAGGCTTGAGAGTAATAAATAAAGCAGAAGTAGATTTTTTTTTTTCTGCAACTCTCTTGCTTTTCCATGATCCAGCAGATGTTGGCAATTTGATCTCTGGTTCCTCTGCCTTTTCTAAATCCAGCTTGAACATCTGGAAGTTCACAGTTAATGTATTTTTGAAGCCTGGCTTGGAGAATTTTGAGCATTACTTTGCTAGCATGTGAGAGGAGTACAACTGTGCAGTAGTTTGAACATTCTTTGGCTTTGCCCTTCTTTGGGATTGGAATGGAAACTGACCTTTTCCAATCCTGTGGTCACTGCTGAGTTTTTCAAACTTGTTGACATATTGAGCGCAGCACTTTACAGCATCATCTTTTAGGATTTAAGTAATATAAGTCTTCATAGTGCTACAGTCCATGGGGTCACAAAGAGTCAGACGTGACTGAGCAACTTAACTGAGCTGACTTAGGGAAAAAAAATAAACAGCAGATAGTTCTTTATCATTAAATGTCAGCATGACTCAGAGGTGTATCACTGCTACAACTAAGAAATGGTTCATCACAATCAAGTATAGAAAACCATTTAGATAATATGTTTCTAAATTATCTTTCCTTTATTTTCTCACCTGTGATTGATCTGTTAGCCCTGCTTGTTTGGTTTGACTTTTGCGAGGATTTTTTTAAGGATTAGCATAATCTGAATAGAGAGATTTTCTGAATTGGACCATGTTAGTTAACCTCTTAGAGGCTTAGGTTCCTCATGTATAAGATGTGGATAGAGAAACTGGGCACAGCTTAGTTTGGTGCCTCTCAATTCAGTCTCTTACAAGGCTGAAGTCAGGATGTCAGCCAGGGCTGTATTCCTATCACTGCTTGGGGAGGATTCACTTCCAAGCTCATTCACGTGGCTGTTAGCAAGCCCTAGGTCCTCTCTGATGGTTAGTTATGGGCCGCTCCATGGGGGAACTCACATCATGGCGGCTTATTTCCCCTAGAGCGAGAGCTGAGAGAGAGCGTGTGAGCAAGAGAACGAACAAACAAGACATCCCATCACTTGTGGTCAGGTATTTGTTAAATATGTGAGTCTCTTGGTCCAGACAACACACATAGGGGAGGAAATTTTACAAGGACTTGAATACCACCAGTTAGGGACCTACACAGTAGGCAACCAATTTAGAGGCTTCCTGCTACATACACATATGATCCACAGATAGGACAAATCATGGAATGTACTCTGGATGCTCTGAAATTCATTTGCTTAAATTTTCCTAAGATTTTACCAAAAGCTTGAATTTCATAGGTGATATGATTTTATAGTTCACATTAAATATTTTCCTTATTCCTAGTAATAATCCAGTCAGTTTTGTTGGCCTCAGTTTTACTAATATATACTGAGTGACTTGCCCAAGATAACGTATCAAATGAGCTATAAAATGACAACCTTAGTGTAGGTCTTCTAAGCCAACTACTCTTTCCATTTGGCTGTAACTGCTTCCTGACCAGTACTATCTTGCATTTAAAGCCTTCAAAAAAGGCTTCATACATATAATTGTATAAAAATATATGAATATTCTTTATATGCAGAGATTTTTATACATAGATTTATATAGAGACAGACATAGATATCATTCCATCTTAGACTCTCATGTACACCACACCATTTAGGATTTACAGTATTGTTTCAAATATTGCAAGTCAAAGTCTAATAAGGTGTATAACAGCTGTAACACTGATGTATCTCTAGCATTATAATATCTGTTAGCCTAAAACTATCCTTGCAGGGTAAATACTAGTTGGATGGAGAGATGAACAAACAAAATAGCAGAACTGTTTGGTGGTTCCATTCTCCCTTGGCTTTTCCCAGAGCTCTGGTTGGACTCCTATGACTTGAGTGAAGACCATGCAAACTCCAGTGAGTTTTCTGCTTCCTGTTTGCATTGGAGCAGCAAAATAGCTTGTTTTGAATGGATGAGCTGCCTTCTGTGGATAGTCAGAAGTTATCTTTCTTTGGTCCTAAGTTAGTTTCAGTCAACACCCAAGATCCCTTGTGTCCAATATCAAAAAACAGAGTGGTAACATAAGCAAGCAGATAATAGCTCGAGATGTGTTCAGTGCCTTGAAATGTAGAGCCAGAAGTAGGAGAGCAAGGGTTATGAGCTAAGATAGTGGTGGGTAGTTAGTAGTTACACCCTTCAGATTGCCCTGGAGGAAAGAGAGAGGATTTTAAGGCATGGAGAGAGGATTTTAAGGCATGTTGCTAAATTCTTAAAATAACTTTGTGGTTTGGGTAGTAGGAACATCTTGTTTCCCTGAAGGAAAAGGATAGTTCCTACAAGCAATAAGTTAATTTGGCAAAGTCTCAGGATATAAGGCCAATAATACAGAAATCATTTGTATTTCAATGTAACTAGTAACAAATAATTAGAATAACAATATGGCCTACTTATGGTTTTAGTTTTACAGTGACTACAGATAATTCTACATAAATTAAAATCAAGGTGTTATCAGGCAAAATGCAAAGAAAATAGTTTACTTCTTAGATATAAAGGAAATTGTTGTATTTTCATACACACAGACACACACTGGAGTTGTTCCTTCCTTTCCTATATACCCTGAGAACGGTGCTTTTTAATAGTGGTTTGCTAATCCCTTTAAATAGTTCTTCATGTAAGTATTCCATAGTTTTCATTAACCATGAATTTCAGCTTTATTTTTTAAACCTCTGCTCAGAACCTGTACTTGGTGGTTGTTTCATCCTTTTAGCCTGGTCGGTGAAGCAGGGAGCCTACTGCAAATCCTAAATAGCGTGGTGTAGATGAGAGCCTAAGACTTTAATTATATGTCATTTTATTCACAACACTCAATTCCAGGAAGGAAAAAAATGACTTTGTTGTTGTAAAAAGACATATGTGAGTATCATTCATTGTAAACCAAAAATGATACTGTATTATAGCTTAGACAACAATGGGAACTGATTTTGAAAATGTGACCTGTGTGAGAAACTGAATAATAGTGAAAGTTATCAAAATGGAAAGTAGTGTTAATGTGAAATCCAGCCTTCTCAGAAATACTCTTTCCTGGCCTGTTTCGTTTTGCTTTTGTTGCTTGTCATGCATGAATGAAAGTGCTACACTCTCAGGGGAGCAGGAAAGCCTCTGTGTCGGTTGTTTATTTCCTTAATCCCTCCTCCTTTGTGATTTTTGATGTCAGATCTAAAATGGAAAGCCTGTAAATATAATGATTATCACATGGATAATCACCTGCATTAGGAACCGCCATGCTCCTCTATTCTAACCCTAGCTGTTCTCCACATGTCACATCCACTCTGCGGTTGGATTTTAACCTGACTGCTTCATTAGATTTGTGAAACTCAGTACGTGGCGCCCTGGGGCAGCACAGATGGGGACTTGCTTGTTTTCTTTTCTCACTTTTACTGCGAAGGCACGCTAAAAAGTCCTTTTCAATTTAGTGTGATCAGTTCACTTGGAATTACCCCTGATATTTGGAACCTGCCTTACTGTTCTGCCCACCCTTTATGCCTTTTTTCTTCCCTGATTTCTGACCTAATGCCTTTTCTTTTTATCCCTCCATGCAGTGAATCTTAGGACTAAAATTCTCCTTCAGATTCTTACTGGGTCAAACTGTTCCTCTGTGTTGTTTTATTTGTTTTGCTGTGAGGGAAAAATAAATGTTGTTCCATCGTTGTATCTACAGACACCTTCAGATCAGAGGTTAGCTGTGGGAAAGTCTGCAGTGATGTGAGCCAGCTGCCTTTACTAATGGATTGACTGGGGGCACCAACCCAAGATCAAAGGAAGGTGGGAGGAAGTCAGGAGATAAGATCTTTTTAAGCTATAGAACAAGTGCTTAGCTTTTCAGTGATAGGGCACAGCTCTGCAAACCTGTGTGAGGGGGCGCTAAGATAGAAAATTGAAAAGACTTCTTCAGCATGTCCTTCCTCAGTCAGAAATACGTTAGTGCTTGGAATAGTTTACAGATGTGGAAGAGTCCTAGGGCTCAGTTTCGTTGAAGAATAATGATCTGACATTGGTAAATGTGCCTTCTTGCAATTAGTCAGTTCTATTGTACCATAACAGATCACAGTCTATTGCGTCTTACTTTGGGGAGCAAAACTGGACATTAAAAAGGCAACTTATCTACTGTATGTGACTTTTGAGTCTTTATGTCTTAGTACAATTTTAGTTGTACAGACTTGTCATATTAACTTTGTCTTACAGTCCTTTAGGTTTCTTTCATGCCTCTGATAAAGCTCCATATAAATAAGTAGTTCTCACAAAGCTATTTTATTGTTTTTTTCATATAAGAATTAGCTTGGTTAATTCTTGAGTTGGACAACTTGGAAAAATTCTACATTGCTATCTTTTGAACCCTATCCTTTTCCTTGACATCCAAGCTAGTAAATATTATTGACTGTCTGGTATACAAGATTCTGGTGTAAGTAAATTGTCAAGAAGGCTAACCATCCTTACACCAGTTGTCAAGATCATGATTTAATTTTTTTATCTGTATCAACTAAGGTTAACTCAATCAGTTTGATGCTTCTCTAGTGAACAGCCTAAGGAATTGTACTTTCAGCTTATCACTTTCTATTAACTTCAGTGTTTGATTGTAATAGTATTTTTCAATCTTCTCAGACCCTCAGAGTGGTTCTTTAAACTTACATGGTATTAGTATATTGGACGATAAGTGCATACATACTTCTTTTCTCTGTGTTTTCCTTAACATGTAGATAGTACCCAGATTTGTGCTGGAGACATTAACTGTAGTTTCTGCCTTACATGGTTTGGTGCAGCAGTCATTTTAGTTAAGTTGGATCTGCTCACTACTCAGGCTCACATCCCATCCTTCTATTAATATCTCTTGGCAAAGATAATTTTGGAGGAATGTAAGTTAAGATGTAGAGACTCTTGACAGTTGTCTGCAGTTTTTTTTTTCCATCTTCAAGAGGGAAGTGGAATTGAAAAGTAATATTGCCTCCATTTTCTGTATCAGTACTAAAATGAAAATATATGCACAAAGCAGGGAGTGAAGAAAAGGAAAGGATTTGGTTACACAGATGTGGTTTTGTCATTTGATAGCCTATTATAAGGGCATTAGATTATATAATAATGTTCATCAGATTATGCCCTTAAGATATATTTAATATCTAGAAAAACATTGTTTAAAAATTTTTAACTAAATTTTAAAAAATATTCAGCATTTGTTACCCTGTCATCTTAAATCAGAGAGAAATGAGGGGGTAGGCATTTTATTACACAAATTTTCAAACAGGCAAAAGATAGTAATACTGAATACATTTAGATACATTAATATTTTGCCATTTTTGCTTCACTTTCTTTTTTTTGTTTTTAAGTTTTCTAAAATAAATTACATATACCATGCCATTTTATCCCAGGATACTTCAGGATACACCTGAAAATCTAGGATTTTTTCATATCAAGTTGATAATTCCTAATATTATTTGATTTCCATTTCATAATCAAACTTACCCAAAATGTATTTTATAACTGGTGTGTTCAAAACAGTTTCCGATTAAAATCTGTACATTACTCCTGTACATTTTATCATGATGTTGACTTACTACAAAGACCAAGGTACTTGTCCTGTCTAATGTCCTACCTTATGGATTTGTTTATTAGCCTTCTCAGTGTATCATTTAACTTGTTCTTCTATCCTGTATATATTTCCTGTAGACTACAAGTTATTGAATAAAGTTTTGATTAATTCATGTTAAAAACTTTATAGATGGTGCTCTGTACCTTATACTACATTATGACAGAAGCCACAGACTATTTGGTGATCAGAATATTAGGTAATAAGATTGATCACTGGGTTAAAGTGATGACTGCTTGATTCTTCCGCTGTAAAGTTATACTTTGCTCCTCGTGACCAGCATATGATCTTTGATACTTCGATTCCATGAAATAAGCAGTTCCCCATCATTCTTTAACCTAATGAATTGAGCATCCATTGATAACCTTTGCCTGAATAAATTTCATCCGAGATTACAAAAGGTGGGTTTTCTGAATCTAATCTATACATTTATTAGCAAACATTCTTCTTACAGAAGAGTTTTCTGAAAGGTATTGTTTTAATTAAAAACATAACCATCAGCATCTTCCTTAGGTTTCAAATGATTTTCTTTGTCGGGGTCAAAACATCTGAACTCATGGTGACAGCTACAGTAAAAATATGTAGTACATCTTCTTTATTTCAGCTTGTGAAGTGTGTTGACATTTGCTGCCTTTTTTTTATGCCAAGGAAAAAAGAAATCTTTTTTTTCCGTGTAAGAATAAAAATTGAACTATGTGAGTATATTGAGATAATTGTGTAAAAAGAAGACTGTTTGAATGAGTTTCAAAATGGATTATTTCTTCATTACCTAGCACTTTATAATTAACTGTTCTTTTTTTTATTTCAGGAAGCTGCCACTTTTGCTAGAGAGCAAGGCTTTGAGGTGAGTTAACCCACAATTGCACACTAAACAGATCCTAAAGGTTTTTTCTAGCTGATAATGAAGTTCTTTTGGACAGTGATTGATGTGCTATTATACTCTCAGAGCCTCGCAGCAGTTGCCATGGAAACTTGGCAGTCGTCATGGTTTCTTTGTTCTGCCAGCACAGTGTTATGACGCACTCTGCTAGGTCTGCACCCAACATCGCCTACAGATGTTATTTATTGAATTTTGAAAAGCCTCTTGGGAAGCCAAGAGGTTGGGCACGGTTTCAAGCTGCCTCTGCAGATATGGGGCCTGTCAGTTTGTTCAGTTAAAAAGCTACCTCATTAGCTGCATTACATTTCATAAGAATTCACTGCTAAAGCAGTGGTGGAGCAACACTAAATAGTGAAATATAATGTCATTTAAATAATTTCAACCTTACCACATGTAGATTATCATTATGTAAATTAATTTCCAAAGGTTATACTTAACTGTTGTTAGGAACTGACTAGTTTAAATCCTTCTCATATGAACTTCCTGTTTGAATCTTTTTTTTCTTTTTCCTCTTTTCTTTGATAGCATAAAACATATACATATTCTGAAACACAAAATTGATAATTGATTTAATTTTCAGATAATGAATTCTGTTTTCCTTATAGAAATATTATTCTGTTGAGATTCCAAACTCCATATAGTTGTTGTTGGCAAAATTAATAGCCAAGACCATGTTTTTACATATGTAGTATCTACCTTCCAATGGATTGTTGGGACACACTGACTAATCTAAACCCAGGTTAACTGACAGAGATTAACTGAGTGTGTGATTTTTATGACTATCATATTTATTTAGCCAGAACTCTGTAGAATATTATGTTCTATATAGCAACTTGGAATGTTTGATGGATGTAAGTTTTTTTAAATTTAAATTGACTAGATCTGGAATATATAGAAACTCTTTCCTTATTTGCATACTCAGTATTGTCTACCATGTACAGAAACTGTGAGCATTGACTGGATATATTAGTAAGCTCACTTTGAACTCTTTAGAGAAAGATGTTTTATAAAATTGTGAAGGAAATGTTATTTAAATGTACTAAAGACAGATTCGTTATTAAGCAACAAAGTGATACATGTGTATGTTATCCATCTCATAGGACTTGACAACCAAGGTGCTTCTTTTTCTTGGGGGAAGATAGTGAGCATGTGGTATAAGTATTCTGCTCTCAAAGTCCTATATAAAAACTATCAAGGCAGGAAGCTGCCTCATAGTGCTCAATTAATGGAAACTATCATCATTTCTTGGGAGTTTCCTGTTTTTATTTTAACATATTCTCATGAATATAAGGTTGAGTCACATGAAGAAGCAATAAAGATTTCCAAGTAATTTTTATCTAATTTAAGTTTCCCTTTGTAATTTCCCAAACTGGCAATTGCTGTAGAGGGCTAAATGTAATGAGGGGAATGTTCAATTTAGAAAGACAAATGTTTTGATCATGAAACTATAAGTAAATATTTTAAGTCATGTTTTAAAAGTTTCACTGATTCTAAATTTCAGTATTAACAATTAATATTCTCTGTTGTTACATAAAAATTATTCAAATAAAACATATATAGAGTATAAATTTGTGTCCTATTTTATGTGCTAACATTTAGAAATGTATTTCAGTTCTAAAAAATAACCACTTTTAGAAATGTAACATGTTGTATAACAAATGATTCTGTAGTACCTGATAATAATTTTAATAATTTATTAAACCTTACTAATTCATAGTTTTATTGTCCCTTTGAGCTACATGTTTTGAATATGCCTGGTTTAAATTCAGTCTTAGCAACAAGCTACTTTTTCTATTTTCTACTAACCAGCACCATATTAACCTTTCCATTAGTTCTTACTTATTGACTCTAAAGTTGTTTCTTTTTACCATAAATCTGCCATAACTGATTACAACATATGAACAAAGTGATGATTATAATAGTATACCTTATTACCTCCTGACATAGCAAAACTCAGTTGGTAATTTGACAATGATGTGTTAGATTGTATAAAGCATACAGTGTCTTGATGTATCCCTTCATGGGTTCCCTAAAATACTATAAGTATTTCAGAATCTGTAAGAGCCTTGATTAGAATACCCCGAAGTCGGTATTTTTAATAAAATATAATCCTTGTACTGAATGCTATCTAGAGAAACTGAATGATTTTAAAATGTCATTGAAGTTTCCTTAGTTGGTTAGATAGTAATATGAAAGCATAGATTTGAATCTCAGTATTTTTAAAGACTCAAACAAGAATAAATCATTTAACAGTTTAATGTCTGTGGGAATGTGTCAGTGCTTTCAAGTCTTGTGACAAACTAGACAAAATCTGTATCTATTTCCTCCCAACTTTAATTTTACCTCTTAATTTGGGACATGAATGAGAGGAGAGAAGTGAAAAAATTAAAGAGCAAGGAAAGGTGGGCACTTTTTCTTCCCGTAAGTCCTACCTTCATTTTCTGTTATAAATCCCAATCAGTTCCCAAAGCCACCGAGTGTTGCCACTAGTGATCTGTCTGCTAGAGACCAGTCCAAATGCCTCTAAAAATAACCAGTGTTTATCATCAGGAAATATCCTCAGTGACATTGTTTATGATATTCTGGTTAGCTTCTCTGCAAATTTCAGATAATCTTTCTTTAAGAAAAAAATCTTTAATCTTTAAAGTGAATTGGGCAATTTTCAGTAAGAAGCAGCAGCTTAGGAGTACACTGGAGAATGAGATAAAAACTGGAACTGGCCAGAGCACAAAGCAGAAGAGAGACGAATATACATATATATATATATATATATGTAGGCTGAGGGAAAATTGCATAGTGCCTGATTTAAATGATAGACCTGCTAAGAATTTAAAATGACAATTCTTGGTGTAAAAAGTTTCACGGGGCCTTTTATTATTTTGAAAAATCGGTTCAGACTGCAGTGTGTTTTTAAACCAACCTTATCTTAAGTTGAACCGATTAAAGGTTTGTATTTTTAGAACCTAAATAGAAATGAGGCACTTAGCAATATGTTTCATTATGAAACCTCTTAAAAGCGCTATTGAAAATTGGTTTAAATTAAAGTGAAGAACATACCTCCAAAACCTAAATAAAACTATTCTTTGTGTTCTCATTCTCAGTGCAATAGAGTATATGCCAAACGATGAAGAGAATTCACACCTTTTCTACTGTATCAGTTACTCGGTTTTACTCCAAGCAGCAAATTTTAATTTTCTTATTTTAGAGCTCTAAAATATAATACTTCTAACCGTAGAGGAAATAAAGCAATCCTTTTCCATTTTCCCACTTCCCTGCAGCCCATGACTCTGCCCAGAGACTTCCAGGCTTGTAGTCTTTCTCTGACCAATGACAGCTCTATCATCTTATACCACTGAGAGAAGAAAGTATTGAAAGTGCTATCCAATAGGCATCCACAAGGCATGTGTGGCTATTTAAATTTAATAAAATTACGAGTTCAGTTCCTTAGTCTGTAGGCACATCTCAAGTGCATGCCTATGTAGATAGTAACTACCATATTGGACAGATGTAGATCATGACATCCTCACAGAAACTTCCATTGATTAGCACTGGATAGTAAGTCCACAGAGAGTTTCAGAAGGTATTGATTACCAAAAGTTCTCCAAGATTTTTCTAATGTTCCTGTGTTCCTCACAAATAGAAAGAATGCACAGTGAACGATCGCCAAGAGTTTCTGGAAATGAGACACTAAATTAGATCATGTTTGTTGATAGAGTACAGTGCTGCTTCCCTAAGTGACTGAGTCCCAAGTGATAACAGTTAAAAAAGCACTCAGTTAACAGAAAGAGATATAATAGTCGTGATTCTCTTGATTTAATCACTTACTCATTCAACAAATACTTGCTGAGCACTTACTTTGTGCCTAGAACTTCGATAGACCCTGAAAACAAGATAGAAATAATGAAAGTGTACGGTAAAGGAAAAGGTGGGAGTCTCCTATTTTAGATACTCTGATCATTGGAGTGACTCTCTGAGGAAGTAAAACTAAAAAACACAAATATCTAGCTATGACAGAAAAAAGCAAAACAAGCAACAGGGAAACAAACCAGACAGAGGGAACAAGAGTTCGCAGGACTTTAGACACAAGAGAGCATAATGTACTGTGCACTCCAGGTGGTGACAGGAGGCCAGTGCACCTGCAATGGAATGAGTGGCGAGGAAGTGGTATGAGAC
Organism: Bison bison bison; assembly: GCF_000754665.1. Taxonomy (NCBI): domain Eukaryota; kingdom Metazoa; phylum Chordata; class Mammalia; order Artiodactyla; family Bovidae; genus Bison; species Bison bison. Next base: position 8,484,893 of record NW_011494881.1, read on the forward strand.
AGGATGGAGACTGACACATCGTATGACCACCCTGATTATTACACGAAGCAGAATATGTGTGATTAAATGGGGCGATATGTATGAACACCATATTTGCTTTTCTATAGGAGTAGATAGGTGGTGACAGTATTCTTTTACATTTGTATCATCAGCTTGTTAAAAATGGAATGAAGACAATATATTAATTTGGAAAACAATGCTAAATTTAAAGTGTGTGACCACCAATGACAATAAAAGCATAATTTGACATTTATGAAATGATTCAAAGTTTACAAAACATTTTCTAACATATCATTAATACATTTAATATTCATACAAACCTTGGAGGGGTAGGTAGGGCATGTATTGCCATATCAGTTGAACAGAAAAAAAATAAACTACATAACATGTTCAGAGTCACATAGCTAACAGATAATGGAATCAGAATCTGAGCTCAGCTGTCTTGAATCTGGTAATCTTTATAAACTAAACTTCTTTCTCACAGTCTAACATATTGGAGGAGGAAATCAGATTTTCAAATGACCTTGGAAAATGAGAAATATCTGGAAATTCAGAAGTTGAAATTCACTAGGGTAAAATACAAACCAGAATAATTAAGAAAAATATCATGTTTAAATGCAGGATCAGCAGTGACTTGTGACTGTTCCATATAATTATTTAACGTGAAGATGCTTTAGTTTTGTGATCACAACAGAAATCACATAACCAGAATTCATAGACGCAGTATGATCTGTGGATAACAGGGAAGAGTGTTGGAATCAAGACTTTGTGGATGCTAGTCCTGGCTCCACTTCTTAGTATGTTTATGACCTTGGGAAGTTACTTAACCTCTCTGTGACTCAATTTCCTCATCTATAAAATGGGGATATAGTAATAGCACCTATTTCCTAGAGTAGTTAAGATTTAATGAATATTTTAGAGCTATATACATGGCTCTTGCTTTCTGCATCTATAAAATAGGGACATAGTAATAATACATACTGTCTAGACTGGTTAAGAGGTAATGAGTATTTTAGAGTGCTCATAGCTGTTTATACATGGCTCATATTTAAATTGTGAGCTTCCTTCTACTTTTTCTTCCTTTTTTCTCTTTCTCCTCCCTTACTGGATAACATAATTGAATTCTCAATACTCAGAACTCTTCAGAGGGCTTCCCTGGTGGGCCAGTGGTTAAGAATCCACCTCTTGGAAATGCAAGAACACTGGTTCGATCCCTGGTCCAGGAAGTTCCTACCTATTGCTGAGCAACTAAGCAACTAAATGTGTTACAAATATGAGCCCACTTGCTACAACTAGAGAAAGCCTATGGGCAGCACTGAAGACCCACCACAGCCCAAAAAAAAATTCTTGAGGTCCTTTCTAGGGATTTTCAGGCAACTTAGGATTTGACAGTTTTGGAGCATATTTAAATGACAGTAAATATAGGAAATACATTAATATTTATTAAGTACTTGGCATGTGCTAAATACTACATTCAGCTCTTTCACTTACCTTATTTTTCCTCCTCATACACACACAAAAAAAACTATTTAAACTTTCTATTTTGAAACAATTTTAGATTCAGAAAATTTGCAAAAATAGTGCAGAGAATTTCTGGATACCTTCACTTAGCTTCCCCTAATGTAAACATCTTACAGAACCAAGGTATAATGATCAAAACCTGGAAGTCAACATTAGTACAGTGTTAGTAACTGAACTATAGAATTTATTCTCATTTCACCAGTTTTTCCTCTAATTTCTTTTTTCTCTTCCACAATCTAGTCCAGGGTCACACATTGCATATATTTGTCTTCTTAGTCTCTTCTTATCAGACAATTTCTCACGCATTCCTTGTTGTTCATGATCTTCATGCTTTTGAAGACTGCCTGTCAGTCATTTTGTAGAATGTCCCTCAATTTAGGTTTGTCCAACATTCAGAAAACTAAGATCATGGCATCTGGTCCCGTCACTTCATGGCAAAAATATATGGGGAAACAGTGGAAGACTATTTTGGGGGGCTCCAAAATCACTGCAGATGGTGACTGTAGCCATTAAATTAAAAGACACTTGCTCCTTGGAAGAAATTCATGACCAACCTAGATAGCATATTAAAAAGCAGAGACATTACTTTGCCAACAAAGGTCCACCTAGTCAAAGCTATGGTTTTTCTAGTAGTCATGTATGGATGTGAGAGTTGGAATATAAAGAAAGCTGAGCGTCGAAGAATTGATGCTTTTGAACTGTGGTGTTGGAGAAGACTCTTGAGAGTCCCTTGGACTGCAAGGAGATCCAACCAGTCCGTCCTAAAGGAGATCAGTCCTGGGTGTTCACTGGAAGGACTGATATTGAAGCTAAAACTCCAATACTCTGGCCACCTGATGCAAAGAGCTGACTCATTTTAAAAGACCCTGATGCTGGGAGAGATTGAGGGCAGGAGGAGAAGAGGGTGACAGAAGATGAGATGGTAGGAAGGCATCACCAACTCGATGGACATGGGTTTGGGTGGACTCCGGGAGTTGGTGATGAACAGGGAAGCCTGGTGTGCTGCGGTTCATGGGGTTGCAAAGAGTCGGACACAACTGAGCGATTTCACTTTCATGCGTTGGAGAAGGAAATGGCAACCCACTCCAGTGTTCTTGCTTGGAGAATCCCAGGGAGGGCAGAGCCTGGTGGGCTGCCGTCTGTGGGGTCACACAGAGTCGGACACGACTGAAGCGACTTAGCAGCAGCAGCAGCATTGTGCCCTTATCAGTGCATCATAACAGGGATATACATGATATCCCAATGTCTTACTGTTGGTGATGTTAACTGTGATCACTAGGTTAAGGTGGTATTTATGCTCTATGAAGTTAAGTATTTTCCCATTGTAGTTGATAAAATATCTTGGGGGTGATACCTGTGTAGATATCCCATTTTACCCACTAATTTAAGCATCACTAAAGTTGATCCCTGGGGTAAAGGGATGTCTGTCAACCTTCTTCACTATTAGCATTTCTATTTTTCCTTCTGTAATGAATAAGTTTAGAGGGAGATACTATAAGACTAAGCAAATACCCTGTTTCTCTTCAGACTTTTGCCCACCAATTTTAGCATACTTTACTCTCAACATCTTTTAAGACAATTACTATTGTCTTAGTTTTGTAGATAAGAAAATGGAGTTTCAGAGAGGTATATTTACCTGCTTTTCTGTTCAGTTGCCCTGTCATGTCCAACTCTTTGCAACTGCGTGGACTGCAGCATGCCAGGCCTCCCTCTCCATCACCAACTCCCAGAGTTTACTCAAACTCATGTCCATTGAGTCGGTGATGCCATCCAGCCTGTCTCATCCTCTGATAGCCTCTCCTCCTTCTGTCCTCAATCTTCCCTAGCATTCAGGGACTTTTCCACTGAGTTATCTGTTTGCATCAGATGACCAAAATACTGCAGCTTCAGCTTCAGTCCTTCTAGTGAGTATTCAGGGTTGAGCTCCCTTAAGATTGACTGGTTTGATCTCCTTGCTGTCCAAGGGACTTTCAGGAGTCTTCTCCAGCAGCACTGTTCAAAAGCATCAGTTCTTTGGCATTCTACTTTCTTTATGGTCCAGCCCTCAAAACTGTACATGACCCCTGGGAGGACCATAGCCTTGACTATACAAACCTTTGTCGGCAGTATAATGCCTCTGCTTTTCAACACACTGTCTAGGTTTGTCATCACTTTCCTGCCAAGAAGCAATCGTCTTCTGATTTCATGGCTGCAGTCACCATACACAGTGATTTTGGAGCCCCAGAAGAGGAAATCTGTCACTACTTCTGTGTTTTCCCCTTCTATTTGCCATGTAGTAAGGGGGGCTGGATGCCATGCATGATCTTAGTTTTTTAATATTTAGTCTTAAGCTTGCTCTTTCACTCTCCTCCTTCACCCTCATTAAGAGACTCTTTAGTTTCTCTTCATTTTCTGCCATTAGAGTGGTATCATCTGCATATCTAAGGTTGCTGATGTTTCCCCCTGCCTATCTTGATTCCAGCTTGTAACTCATGCAGCCTGGCATATCTCGTGATGTGCTCAGTGCATAGGTTAAACAGACAGGGTGACAGCAGACAGCCCTGTCGTACTCCTTTCTCAATCGTGAACCAATCACTTGTTCTGTAAAGGGTTCTAACTGTTGCTTCTTGGCCCACATACAGTTTTCTCAGGAGACAGGTAAGATGATCTGGTATTCCTCTCTCTCTAGGAGCCTTCCACAGTTTATCATGATCCACACAGTCAAAGGCTTTAGCATAGTCAGTGAAACAGAGATAGATGTTTTTCTGAAATTCCCGTGCTTTCTCTATAATCCAGCAAATGTTAGCAATTTGATCTCTAGTTTCTCTTCCTTTTCTAAACCCAGCTTGGACATCTGGAAGGTCTTGGTTCACATAATGCTGAAGCCTAGCATGCAAGATTTTAAGCATGACCTTACTAGCATGGGAGATGAGTACAACTGTCCAGTGTTTAGCATCTTATTTGGTACTACCCTTCTTGGGAATTGGGATAAGAATTGACCTTTTCCAGTCCTGGGGCCACTGCTGGGTCTTCCAGATTTGCTGACATAATGAATGCAGAACCTTGATGGCATCATCCTTTAGGGATTTGAATTGTTCTGCTGGAATTTCATCGCATCCACTAGCTCTATTAACAGCAGTGCTTCTTAAGGCCCACTTGACTTCACACTCCAGAATGTCTGGCTCTGGGTGACTAACCACACCATTGTAGTAATCCAGTTCATTAAGATCTTTTTTATACAGATCTTCTGTGTATAAAAATTTACTATTTGAGGTCACACAAATAGGAAGAAAAGCTATGACCAACCTAGACAGCATATTAAAAAGCAGAGACATTACTTTGCTGACAAAGGTCCATATAATCAAAGCTATGGTTTTTCCTATAGTCAATGTTCATTGGAAGGTCTGATGTTGATGCTGAAACTCCAGTACTTTGGCTACCGGATGCAAAGGGCTGATTCATTTGAAAAGACCCTGATGCTGGGAAAGATTGAGGGCAGGAGTAGAAGGGGACAACAGAGGATGAGATGGTTGGATCTCACTGATGGTTGAGGCATCACTGACTCATTGGACATGAGTTTGGGTAGGCTCCGGGAGTGTTGGACAGGGAGGCCTGGCGTGCTGCAGCTTGTGGGGTTGCAAAGAGTCAGACACGACAGAGCAACTGAACAACAACATCAAAATTAGTAAATCCAGTTGTGTCATACTCTAAAATCCGTTGTAATTTCATCATTCTGTTAAGATATGTTAGAGCAGATATATGGGAGAAAGAACTACCAGGAGATAAGGAAGAGGTTCATGTTTTCAAGTTTTACAGAACTCGAAATATATGTTGTTAGGAAGACAAAATTGAAGTTTTAAGAAAAGATTTTATACTAGATGGGAATCATCTGTTGAGGGCAAAACAATGACTCCTCAAAGCTTAGTGTGGGATACTTTGATTTGGTGCACAATGAAGGTATAGATATGGATACAAATAGAATAAAGCTTATTCTTTCTGTGAAAATTTATCTTTTATATCTGAAAAGTTTGTTTCAATCTTGAATTGCTGTTTTTATAAGGTTTAACTTGAGGCAGGTTAAAAATGTTGCTTTGATTAGGTTACCAAAACTCCCACAAAACGTTCTCTTTTTTCACAGGGTTGGTATAAGGCAACCAAATCTCACTCTTAATTTATTCCTTATACCATTTTTAAGAAGGATCTCTACTTAAAAATCATCCAGTACATGCATAAAATTCTACTCCTAAGGTGGTAAAGTGAATCTTTCTGGAGTTTGCCTCCTATCTTCACTAAAAATGAACTGTACTCAATCATAAGCAAAAATCTTATATTAGTGAAATATGTCTGTAGTAAAGAGATTTGAATACTATATGTAATTTTAATGTATATATTTATTAGAAGCATTATTATTATAAGACATTGTCATTTGGGGGGATAGACTTCCCTGGTGGCTCAGACGGTAAAGTGTCTGCCTACAATGCGGGAGACCCAGGTTCAGTCCCTGGGTTGGGAAAATCTTCTGGAGAAGGAAATGGCAACCCACTCCAGTATTCTTGCCTGGAAAATCCCATGGACAGAGGAGCCTGGTAGACTACAGTCCGTGGGGTCACAAAGAGTTGGATACGACTGAGCAATTTCACTTTCAAATGTTACTGGTCATTTTTAATAGTCTTTCCCCTCAAACTGAGGGAATTTCTTTTCTCATCTTATCAGAGTTTCAGGCATAGTTCTTTTCTAAAATAAGCAAACAAAAGTGAAATAGCATGTTTAAAAGGTCAGCAGCATTGTCCAACCACAAAAGACAATTTTTTTTTTTTTTTTCAGAAATAGCAGTCCTCAGGAATCATGATGTTAGGTTTAGGAGAAGCTTAGATTCATATATCATCCAGAATCTTAAGTATTTTGTGACTAAACAGCATACAAATATTTCACTAAAGATTGTCATACCTTTAAAGACATAATGGTTTCTGATGTTGTCTGTAGCCACTGTGACTTTTCTGCTTTGCCTACCTAAATTTTTCTGTCCTATATATCCTAATTAATTTCTTTTATTAGATATATTTCCACTCTGGTATATATTTCTCTCTCCATACCTTTTTTAAACTTTGCACAGTGATAGAAGAAGCTACCAACAAACTCCAGACCCTGCACAATTTTAGCAGCCCTCTGAATTCAAACATGGGTTTTTAAATTATCTAAAATTGTTGAGGACTTCCCTGGTGGTACAGTGGATAAGAAATCTGCCTGCCAATGCAGGAGACACAGGTTCAGCCCCTGGTCCTGGAAGATGCCACAAGCCGAGGAACAGCTAAGCCTGTTCACTGCAACTACTGAGCCCACGTGCCACAACTGCTGGGCCTACCTGCCACGAGTACTGGAGCCTGCAAGCTCTAGGCCCAGGAGCCACAACTCCTGAAGCCGTGTGCCTAGATCTGTGCTGCACAGCAAGAGAAGCCACCGCAGTGAGAAGTCTGCACACCACAGCTAGAGGATGGCCCCTGCTTACTGCAGCTAGAGAAAGCGTGCACGCAGCAATGAAGACCCAGCGTAACCAGAAAAATAAAATAAATTAGTTTTTTAAAAAGCTAATGAAAATACATTTTTTAATTCAAAAAAGTTGAAAACATGATTCTAAAAATCTAACCCATAGCTCAAGAATTAGATTTCAAGACAGAACATTTATGATGTAAAACTTTGCAGCCTGTGTGATCATGAAAAACAGCGTGAGGGTTTCTAGAACTAATTTGTACTTTTTTAAACTTTATCTTTAAAAAAGCTAAGTCTCTAGAAAATGGTTAGCATCTCATTTTAGTTCTTTGAAAAATTTATTATATTAACTGCATTATTTCCAGAATCAGCATAATTATGCTCTCTCTGTAAGCCTCTAAAATAATTCAGTAATACTCTTTTTTACAAATCTCTCATTAATTGGAAATTTGAAAACTGACTTCTGTTGATATTAAAGAATTATCATTAATTAAAAATATAATATAATAGATGGTTTTGTTTGAATCATTACCTTTTAGAAATACATAATAAAGCATTTTACATGTGGCATTATATAGTATTTGAGATTTCCTTAAGAATAATATGAAAGGTAGGTGGATAAATAGAAATAAGATGCATCATAAATTTCAAATCATTGCAGCTTGATGATAGGTTCCTTGAAGATTGTTGTACTATTCTGTTTACTTCTGTATGTAGTTAAAATTTTTATGTAATTCTATGATCAAGTCTCTCTTATTTTGAGCATGAGAAACTAAATCCTTAATCTACTATAAAATTTTAGTTTATTGTATTGGTTATGAGCATATTTTTCCTCCTTTCTATTAATAGACTGAAGACATTAAAGAAATAGCCAGAAAGACACAGGCTCTGCCAAAAGTCAACTCAAAGAGGCAGCGAATTGTGATTTTCACCCAAGGGAGAGAGGACACCATACTGGCTACAGGTACGTGGGGAAGCTGTGGGGAAAACCCGGTATTATGGAGATTAATCATTATTTTAAAATGTTATATACTTTCTATTATAAATTACTCAAAGCAGTGTACATTTTTCTTTTTAACATCTCCTCCATGTACTTTACGCACTGTCACCCCCTCCTCCAACTCCTGCTGCTGGCATCCACCAATCTGTTCTCTGTATCTGTGACTTGGAGTTTTTTATTATTTTTTTTTTAATTCTACATATAAGTGAGATCATGCAGTTTTTGTCTGTCTGACTTACTTTGCTTAGTGTAGAGTACTCAAGTTTCATTCATATTGTTTCAAATACTAGCATTTCCTTTTTTGTGGCTAAATAATATTTCACCGTGTGTGTGCACACATGCGTGAGCTGATGTATATATACCACATTATTTTTATCCATTCTGAAGTCTGTCCATCCTAAATGTCTATCAGTGGACACATAGGTGTTTTCCATGTCTTGGCTATTATAAATAACACTATAGCGAACATGGGGGTGCAGATATCTCTTTGGGTTAGTGTTTTTGTTTCGTTCATGACGCAGAAGTAGAACTGCTGAATCTTATGGTAGTTCTACTTATTTTTGAAGGGCCTCCATACTGTTTTTCATAGCAGCGGCACCAATTTACATTTCCACTAACAGTACAAAAAGGTGCCTTTTTATCCACATTCTTGCCAACAGGTATTTCCTATCTTTATGGTAGTTTAGCCATTCTAACAGGTCTGAGATGATACCTCATTATAATTTTTTTTTTTTAATTTCTTAAAGTGTTTTATTTATTTATTTTTTTTTCTAATTTTATTTTATTTTTAAACTTTACATAATTGTATTAGTTTTGCCAAATATCAGAATGAATCCGCCACAGGTATACATGTGTTCCCCATCCCGAACCCTCCTCCCTCCTCCCGCCCCATACCATCCCTCTGGGCCGTCCCAGTGCACCAGCCCCAAGCATGATGTGTATTTTCCTGATGAGTAGTTATTTTTAGTACCTTTTTCATGTACTTATTGGCCATCTGTTGTCTTCTTTTGAAAAACTGTATGTTCAGATCCTCTGTCCCTTTTTAAATTGGATTGTTTGCTCTTTTGCTGTTGAGTTGTATGAGTTCTTTATGTATTTTGGATGTTAACCCCTTATGAGGTATATGACTTGGAGATATTTCCTCCCATTCTGTAGGTTGCGTTTTACTTTGTTAATAGTTGCCTTTGCTATATAGGAGGTTTTTTAGTTTTAACTCCCACTTATTATTGTTATTTTAGCCTTTGCTTTTGGTGTCAAATCCAAAAATTCATCATCAAGACCAATGTCAAGGGCTTACTCCCTTTGTTTCCCTCTAACAGTTGTTTGATTTCAAGTCTTGGCTTCCAGTCTTTCATTCACCTTAAGGTGATGCTTATGTATGTTGCACGATGGTGGTCCAGTCTCATTCTTTTTGCCTATGGCTGTCTGGTTTTCCCAATACCACTTATTGTGAAGAAACTATCTTTTCCCTCTTGTGTCCTCTTGGCTCTTTTGTCATAAATGAATTGACTTTATGCGCATGTTTGTCTCTGGGCTCCGTTCTGTTCCATTCGCCTGTGTGTGTGTCTTGTTCTGCAGAACTGTACTGCTGTGACTACTCTACCTTTGTAATGTCATTTGAGATCGGGAAGTGTGATGCCTCTAGCCTCATTCTTTCTCTCCAGATTGCTTTGCTATTCAGGGTAGTTTGTGGTCCTTTGCAAATTTGAGGACTGTTTGTTCTATGTCTGTAAAAATGTACCTTTTATTGTTTATTTTAATAAATACAGCTGTCTTCTCCCAGTAAAAAAATCTTTCAAGAACTTATATTTATTAAAATTCAGTTGAGTAAATCCACTTTGATTTTGTTTATTTGTTTTGAAATTTTGGAGATATTGTCAGTCTAGAAATGTCTTTCCTGAAAATAGATAAATAAATAAATTTTACTTACCAAGTATCATGCTTGAATAAAATAAACTTATCTGATTATGAGCAAGTAGAATTCAGAAATAAGTTACTTTCTTATTTTTAAACTTCAAGAAGAAAACCTCATTTCTGTTTTTACTCAGCCATCTATTTTATAACTGTTATAGAAGTAGGTTTGTCATGAGTTAATAATTGTAGCAGCTGGGTGATGGATATATGGGGGATGGTTATTATGTTATTACTTCCACTTCTTCATATGTTTTAAAGTCTCCATAATTAAAAGTAAATGAAACAGAAAGAAAAGTAAAAAAAAAATTTTTCAGACAAAATTCAGAGTTATTAAGGACCTTTCCTAAGACACATTGATATCCTTGCTAAGTCTTGAATTTTGGGAGGAACTTAAAGAAAGGAGGGCAGTCCAGTCAAAGAGGATCATGTAAGCAAAGGCACCAGGTAGTATATAATCTTTAATTGTTGTGACAGGAAAAGCTATGTTGTAAATGTGTACAAGGGAGAAAAGGGTCATGAAAAGATAGCCCTGCATTAATAATAACTACCTGGATTGCTGTCTTCCTATACCATGTGGCCTCTTCCTGTCTTAGCAATGAACTCTTTTTGGAAAAGTGAAAAACATGCAGATTTTTTTATCTTACAGGAACTGGTATACTGCCTTCAGATTCAAAACATGCAATTTGTTGCTCTTTATGGAGACATTTATTTTAAGGCTTTATATATTCCAGATCTACATATTGTACAAGTGTCTTCCTCATTGTGAATTTGCACAATTTTCCCAAAATTGAAACCTTTAAAATTAGCCTCCCCTTCCTATGACTGAATTTCCTTGTCAACTCATTTTGTTCTTTATTAAATCTATTAAACCATGCTTAGGGATGCTTACCAGCAGGAATTTATTTGAGGAAAGACACTGGCTAATCTTTGCTGTTCCTACTCTATGAAAATGAACTTAAATTAGAGGATGCACTATATCTGCAATGCATGATAAATACAAGATGGATAGAGAATCTGTTCAGTGGTGTCAGCTACAAAAGCAAACATGATAAATGTTAATGCAGTTTTGAGCCCTGGGATAAGCTATTCAATGCAGAAGCATAGCTGAATCTCTTTGCTGTGTTGTTATTCATGGCAGCCAAATAAATGTCAATAATAAAAGAGAATTAAAGATTTTCATTTCCCAGAGGCAATCCTCTAATACGGCTTGATCTTTCATTTCATTTGTAATTCGTTCTTATGTCAGGATGCAATCATTTGCCAGGCTCTGGGTGTCATGTTAAGTCATTTAATAATGATTAAGAACATAAAAATGCTTGGCCTGTGGGGCAATTCACAGAAGAGATGCCAATTTGTTATTGTTTTTCCTCCTTCCCTCTTGAATATGGATCAGCTTTTTCCCACCTCCTAGCATTAAAATACTAATGGAAGATGGGGAAAGAAAGTATCCCTTAATTTACTGTAAGTGACATTCCAGAATGTTACAAGGCAATGCTAACACACTTATTAAAACACTAATTAGGAATCATTGTTCCTTAAACCTTGTGCTGTAGAGTACTTTTAAATGATCATTGCTAAGTTTGTGGCATTTGGCAATAATGTAACAAAATTAGTTTCTTGGTATTTAATTCTGGAGACCTTTCTCCTTTTGAGATAGAGTCAATAAACTGTTTTCTCTTATATTATAAATGCAATTCTTTGAATTCCTCTTCCATAAATTGCTTGTGAATCTAAAGACTTTTCCACTTACTCCTTTTTTTTTTTGTTTTGTTTTTGGTCACTTCTATTTCATTTGGGAATCCATCCTCTGTCCTTCCAGCCCAGAGGTTTTGTCACATAGTAATCATTGGTTCATTGCTTGCAGGCTAATTGAGTTCTGAGCTTTTTGGGGAGTGAGGGGATTGGAGAGGGACTGGAAAATAATGAGCAAGAGACTAGGGATGAAGGCAGGAAAGAAAAGTTGATTCTATCCATTTTGATCCTTTTAATAAATGTTGAATGAACCTGTTGGCAACATGGGAGTCAGGTTAGGGAAATCATTTCTGTGTCTATAAACTTTAGAAAAACTAAAACTGAAGATTACCTACCGCAAAGCAGCTGCTAATAAGGTCTTCAAATATTAACATAAATATAATCTTACTAAAATAAGGATTGTAGTGGAAAAAAAGATTTTCTACATACACATGTATAAATGTGTACATATATGCACATATATACATATTTATATCTTCATAGCAAGTTTAAGTTTTTCCAAGTTTCTGTACTAAATATATCATAGAAAATTGGAAGAAGCAATAGGACTTTTGTTCTGAATTGAAAATAACACATTTTACACAGTAGCTGTTATGAGACAATAAAATAGGGACACTGAAGAATAAGCTGTAGACTTTTCTGAATACTTCCAGAGTGCTTTCTGATCTGTTTGAATTGTAATTGTGCCCTAAAAGAAAAAAACAGACTAGGTCAGAGGTTCTCAATTGGAAAACTGGTGCTGTTATATTAGAATCACCTAATGGGCTTTTGGTAAATATTGCCCTCCCTTCATAAAAACACCTTCCCCTCAACCTGATACATCCCTGTGAGGAGTTAGAATATATATCCTCAAGAAGATGTATAAGAATGGAGGTGATAGAGTCTGGGGGAAGAGAAGTGCAAGGTTGTGAATTTGTTGAAAAAACTCCCTTAGGTGATAATGTGTGTGCACTTAGTCACTCAGTCAAGTCCGACTCTGCAACCCCATGGGCTGTAGCCTGCCAGGCTCCTCTGATCATGAAATTCTCCAGACAAGAATACTAGAATAGCCATTCCCTTCTCCAGGGGATTTTCCTGACCCAGGGAATCTTAAACAGATCTCCAGCATTGCAGGCGGATTCTTTACTGTTTTAGCCACCAGGGAAGCCCCTTAGGTGATATAGCAATGCTACTATCCTCTTCTCTCACTTTGAGAGCCACTGGATTAGGTGATTTGATAACGTTGCTTCAAGTTCTATGATCCTGTGGGATAATGGAAACAAAATCTTTTAGCAGCTAAGCATCTGATGCCTCAATAAGTCAGGCCTTGTTGAATCCTTCTCCTTCTCAATAAATCACAAAGTAACAAGGACTCATCCACAATAAAAAGCAATCTATATACATACTACTTTAAATAGTCTCCTGCCTCTGGGAAGTTCGTAATTTAGGATAGACACATCATAGTGTCTTTTGTCATTTTCTTATGAGTAAATGGGGTTATTGAAGTTTTTTGTTTTCATGTTCTTGAGTCCTTAAACTTGTCACCCCATTTGCTAGTTAAGTTTTCATGTTCTTTGAAAACACTCAAGGCTGTCTATTACTCTCTAAGAAAAGCTCAGTGTGATTTGCAATTCTGGTAGGCATAAAGCACAGAAGGTGTGCAAAAGAAAATGCGAACTCTAAAGGAAAAACAATCTCAGCAGCTGAAAGAATAATGTCAGCACATCATCACAACTGCTACTGCTATAAAATATTATTATAAATCACTTTGAAAATGTTCTCCACTACAGCCAAACCAATTTTAAATCTTGTTCTTATTGGCATAGGTACTGGTAATGATGTGGATGGAACAAATTAAGTAGCATTCTTTCCGAACATCTATGCATGGCATTCTTAGGAAAAAGTTCTTACCAGATAAGGTTTTACACAATATGTATTTTTCTTAACTATTAACGTAAAAAGGTAACTTATTAATTCATGTTCCATTTAAAATGTTTTGTAACCACAAAAGACAAAGTTCTTTAATCCAGAGGTTCAAAATAATTTAAAATGACATATGTGAAACTGTCTTGTTCCTGACAAAGTATTATCTTTGGGGCATGGTTTGTATGGTTTAGTGATCTCAGGCTTGTCAAGAAATGAGACTTCTTTGAACACCCACCTTTCTATCAAAGCTAGAAAGCAAAATGGAAGACAGCCTACACTAGGCAAATGTTCTCCTCATCATAGAATTTATTTTTAAAGGACCTTTAATCAGATTTATTAAGGTATAGATTACATATGGTAGAATGCACATATATTTTACCAATTAACATGGAACAGCCACTGTAATCAAAATATAAAATAGATTATATGGTTTGTTTTGAAATATAGTACGGATACACAACTGGTTCAGATTTTCATTATGTTGGCACATCATACCTACGATTTTCATACCTATGCCAGTGACCATCAAATCAAGTAGAAGAACCCTTCTAGTGCTTTAGAACCCACACCTTGTACTCCCCTCCTAAATCATTACCCCCACCAAATTTACCCATTATTTTCACTTCTACTGCTCACAATTTGTTTTGCTTCTTTTTAAAATAGAATCACCCAATATATAGGCTTTTTATCCTGCTCTGTCCCCATACTTTTTTAAGCACTACCTTCCTTTTTCACAACATAAGATGTTCAACTACTTCTTCAAATAACCCCAGCTCCTTTTACTAGCACATGTTTTTAGAAACCCAAATCTGGGTACTAGATATGCTCATTGCTACTTAAGAATCATTGCTTCTAGGCCCTCTTACAAATAGATTGGCTGCTGCTGCTGCTGCTAAGTCGCTTCAGTCCTGTCAAAGTGAAGTCGCTCAGTCGTGTCCGAGTCTTGGCGACCTCATGGACTGCAGCCTACCAGGCTCCTCTGTCCATGGGATTTTCCAGGCAAGAGTACTGGAATAGGGTGCCATTGCCTTCTCTGACCCATGACTCTACACCTGTTTATATTTATTTCTCTATCCATGTATATATTTAAATTCCATGAGTTCAGACTGATACCTTTGATTCCATTTTATTGTTGGCACAATAAAGTTCTTTCTGACCGTCTTCCTTTCCTTATTTATAACTTCTCACTCTGATATTGAAATTTCTGGTTTTGTTATATAAGCTATACTTACTATTTTTTTCATCCTAAAGTAGTTTTTGAGCTTCCCTGGTGGCGCAGTGGTAAGGAGTCTGCCTGCCAATATAGGAGATGCATATTCAATCCTTGGGTCAGGAAGAGCCTCTGGGGAAGGAAATGACCACCCACTCTAGTATTCTTGCCTGGGGAATCCCATAGAGAGAGGAGCCTAGCAGTCTACAGTCCATGGGGTCACAAAACAATTGGACTCAACTTAGCAACTAAACAACAAAGTAGTTTTTAATTGCTTTCCCATACCCTTGTGTGAAACATATTTCCTTGACATACAGTGTTAGTTTACAGTTATTTTTGTCTTTGACCCTGTGGTATCTAGTCAGTTCAGTTCAGTTCAGTCATTCAGTCGTGTCCGACTCTTTGTGACCCCATGGACTGTAGCACGCCAGGCCTTCCTGTCCATCCCCAACTCCCGGAGTTTGTTCAAACCATGTCAATTGAGTCAGTGATACCATCCAACCATCTTATCCTCTGTCATCCCCTTCTCCTGCCCTCGATCTTTCCCAGCATCATGGTCTTTTCCAATGAGTCAGCTCTTTGCTTCAGGTGACCAAAATATAGCAGTTTCAGCATCAGTCCTTCCATTGAATATTCAGGACTGATGTCCTTCAGGATTGACTGGTTTGATCTCCCTGCAGTCAAGATGGTGTTATCCAAAAGTAACTCTAAGTTAGTTCTTATTATTCCATCCACTTCAATATGGTTACATTATTCATTTGTAATAGTTATATTTATTAGAGTTTGTATTCTACTTTGATTTCCTTTCATATCTGGGTTTTTTTTTTAATTTATTTTTTAATTGAAGGATAATTGTTTTTTAAATAAGTAAAAAATTTACTCCTTATAGTGTCACTTTCTGTGTTTTGACAAATGCATATGTTTATGTAACCACTACCATAGTTAACAATTCAGAATTTTCCAAACTGACGGTACTAATTTATATAGAATGACTTTTCCCCCTCACATTTTCACCAGCATTTGATACTATCCATCTTTTTAGTTTTGTCATTCTGGTGAGTATATACTAGTATGTCATTGTGCTTTTAATTAAAATTTTCCTATTGTAATGAGGTGGGGCACATTTTCGTCTGCTTATTAACATTTGAATATCTAGTTTTGTGAAGTTCTTGTTAAGTTTTTGTGCTTATTTGATTGTCTTATTGATTATAATTCTTACAGTCAACATGCAAGTCTTTGGTTAGAAAAGCCTTTATTTATTTACTGTAAAATTCTATTTTGTATTCTTATTTCCTGTAGCACAATGTATGTAAATATCAAATCATTTTGTTGTACACCTGAAACTAATGTAATTTTTAATGGAGTATAGCTGATTAACACTGTAGTGTTAGTTTCTGCTGTACAGCAAAGTGACTCAGTTATACATATACATATATCACTCTTTTTAAGATTCTTTTACCATAAAGGCCATTAAAGAGCATTGAATCGAGTTCAATTACAGTTAGGTCTTTATTAGTTATCTATTTTATATATAGTAGTGTGTTATACCAATCACAATTTCCTAATTTATCTCCCCTGCCCTTTCCCCCGGTAACCAAGTTTTGTTTCCTACATGTGTAACTGTATTTCTGTTTTGTAGATAAGTTCATTTGTACACTTTTTTTTT
>NW_011494881.1:8501426-8519154 GCF_000754665.1 Bison bison bison
TCTTTCTCTGACTTCATTCAGTATGACACTCTCTAGGTTCATCTGTGTTGCTGCAAATGGCATTATTTCATTCTTTTTTTATGACTACTCTGAGTAATATTCCATTATATATATATATATATATATATGTATGTATGTATACCAGATCTTCTTTATCCATTCTTCTTTGGATGAACATTTAGGTTGCTTCCATGTCCTGGCTATTGTAAATAGTGCTGCAGTGAACCTTAGGATGCAAGTATCTTAGAAAAGCCTTTAATTTTAATATAGTCAAATTTATAGTGTTTTCTTCTGTGGTAAATAAACTTTGCTGTTTTTTTGAGGAAAATCTTTACATATGCCAAGCTCATGTCTTCATATTTTCCTGTTATTTTTTCCTAATGTTTTATTTTAAAAAAAGTTTTCATGTAGATCCACAGTCCATCTAGAATTAGAGCTAGTTTTTGTATATGATGTGATCCAGAAGGCATGATTCATTCATTTTTCCCATATGAATAACCAGTTGACCCATCATTGTCTTCCTAACTGCACTAAATTGATACCTTTGTCATATTTCAGATGATCTTGTATCTGTGATTCTTTTTCTTGACTATTCTATTCCATTGTCTCTTTATTCTTATACTGGTTTACATTGTCATTTACTTAGTTTATATAATCACCTTTATTATCTGATTATTATCAGCTTTCTAACTTTGTTCTTCAGGACTCTCTTGGTTCTTCTTGGTCCTTTGCATTTCCACATAAATTCCAGAATCTGTTTATTATCACCTCCTCTCAAGTTTTATTTTTTGTGTCAAATTCTTAATAGAATTTTTTTTGAGATTTTATTGAATCTGCATTTCAGCTAGAGAGAATTGATACCTTTATAATATTGTGTTTTCTAATCCATAGAGTATTTCCCTCTGATATTTTAAGTGGTTTTTAATTGTTCTCAAAATGTTTGTTATTTTCAGTGTAATCGTCTTATAATATCTATCTTTGTAAGATTCCAGGTTTTTTGTCTTTTAGTGCTGCTGGTGCTGCTGCTAAGTTGCTTCCCCTCTTTAAATGACATCCTTTTAGATTTCAGCTTCTACTTGTTTTTTATTGATGTATAGATTTTTTTTATAGTGACCTTGTTTTCATTTTAGTAATGTATCTGTTGGTTCTGTAGGATTTTCTATATATATAATGATATCATCTGTGAATATTTAGAGATTTACAATTTTGCTTCTTTCCCAAATATTTACTTTTTTTTTTTTTGGGCTATATGGGCTTTCTCTAGTTGTATCAAGTGGGAGCTACTCTCTAGTTATGATGTGCGGGCTCCTCAGTGCGGTGGCTTCTCGTGTCATGGAGCACAGACTCTAGGACACAGGTTCAGTTGTTCCGCAGCGTGGGGGATCTTCTCCTGTCAGTGATTGAGCCAGTGTCTCCTGCATTGGCAAGTGAATTCTTTATCACTGAGCTACCAGGGAAGTCCCACAGATGTTTGCTTTCTTTCAGACTTTTTATCAACTGTATTATCTAGCACAGTACAGCATATCAAATATAAATACAGTTGAAATAGTTATTTTGAGCATTTTTGTCTCATTTCTAACAGGTGAAGTCTCATTTCAGCACTTCATCAAAAATGATATTTGCTATATTCTCTTTGTCGATATTCTTTATCAGATTAAGGAAGTTTCCTTCCAGTAATAGTTTACTAAGAATTTTATTGTTGTTAAGACTATTTTTTATTCATGAAGAAATGTTGCATTTTATCCAATAACTGTCCTGATCTATTAAGATTGCTGTATGATTTCTTTCTTTTTTTTTTTTCCTTTTAATGTGTGAATTATAGCTTGGTTTTGGAGTGGTAAAACCACCTTCACATTCTTGAGATAATCCCAATATAATTGTGATATTCTTCTATTAGATCATTGGATTTGATCTAATTATGTTTTGTTTCTGATTTTTGCAGTGTTGCTTAGAGAGAGTTTGCCTTATAATTTTCCTTTCTTGTAACATTTTGTTACTTTGGGTAGGAACATTATGATGATCTTATAAAATGAATTAGATAAGCGCCTTTTTCTGTTCTAGAGGAGTTTTATTACACTGATGTTCGTTTTATGTAAATATTATAAAGAATTCACCCTTCAAAATGTCCTGGCCTAGGAAGTACTTTGTTGGATGACTTTTCATTGCAGATTCAGCTTCTTTCATTGAATCAGAATGTGTAGCTTCCATTTCTTTCTATGCTAGTTTTGATAAATTGTGCTTTTTCTAGGAATTTTCTTCATCTAAATATTAAAATCTATTAGCATATAATCATTCATACTATTCTCTCACCTTCCTGCTTACTATAGGATTTATAATGTTTTTAAAATTCTTGATCTTGGAATTAAATTTCTGCTCTTTTCCTTGATCACTTCCTAGAAGTTTACTTTAGTTAGGATTTTCCAAGAAGTAGATGCCAAGATGAAATTAGAGGGACTTGCCTAGTTATCCAGTGGTTAAGAGTCCACCTGCCAATGCAGAAGACACAGATTAGATTCCTGGTCCAGGAGGATCCCACATGCCTCAGAGCAGCTAAGCCCATGTGCCACAACTACTGAGCCTGTGGACTAGAGACCATGAACAGTAGCTCCTGAGCCGGCATGCTACAACTGCTGATGCCTGCGTGCCCTGGAGCCTGTGCTCATCAACAAGAGAAGACGCTGTAAACAGAAGCCTGCACACCGCAACTAGAGAATAGCCCCTATTCGCCTCAACTAAAGGAAGCTGGTGGGCAGCAACAAAGACCCAGCCAGCCACAGATAATTAATTGTTTACATTTTTGAAAAGATGAAGTTAAACATCAAAAGATTTATTGAAGGAAACACCTGTGAAGGATAATAAGATGGCAGTCAGAGGGGGCAAAGAGATCTGTCAAATTGTGATGCAGGTCTGTTCCCTGTGTTAGAGAGAAGGAAAGTAGGTAGGAAAGAAGGAAAGTAGGAAGAGGCTTAGGTTGTAATACAGTAAAGTTTTGACAGCATCAGTGAGGATTCCTCAATCCATAGTTGCTCATCAAGCCAGGCTGTCGAACGGAGTCCCACCTCTCAAGAATAGGATTCCAGAGATTCCCTGGTGACTCAATGGTAAAGAATCTGCCTGCCAAGTTCCAGAGACTTGGGTTCAGTCCCTGGTCCAGGAAGATCCCACGTGCCGTGAAGCAACTAAGCCCATGTGGCACAACTGCTGAGCCTGTGCTCTAGAGCCTGGGAGCCGCAGCTACTGAGCCCGCATGCCACAACCCAGAGCCTGCATGCTTAAGATCCTGTGCTCTATACAGGAGAAGCTACAGCAGTGAGAAGCCTGCACGACCCAACTAGAGGGTAGACTCTGTTCACTGAAACTAGAGAAAAGCCCATACAACAACAAAGACCCAGCACAGCCAAAAAATAAATAAATGAAGCGACAGCAAAAAAAAAAACAAAAACTCCACTGCCTTCCTGCTGTGCTCAGTCCCCTGCTGTTGGGAAGCATGGACCCAGCATGAAAGCAGTGATGGATTCAGAACATAGCTAGTTCCATCGGTCAGTTATGGCCCATGGCAGATCTGAGAGGCACATTTTGATGGCCTCCACAGGGTTGATCAATAATTATTATTCTTATAAAGAATCAAGTCTGTCTTCATTGATTTTTCTCAATTATCTAGTTTAATTTTCATCTTTGAAATTTAAATCCTTAAGTTATTTAGAAAGTTTTGCTTAATTTCTGAATATCTGGAGATTTCCTAATTATCTTTTTGTTTATGACTTTGTTTAATTTTATTGTGATCAGATATGTTGGATGATTTTAGTTCTTCAAAATTTGTTGTAATTTTGTTTTTACTGCATGCCATACGGTTAATTTTATATATATTCTTTGGGCATTAAAAAAATGTAAATGCTGATATTCTTATATATTGCCTTATATATACAGTTAGGTCACGTTTGTCAAGTTTGTAGTTCAGACCATTTATATTCTTGTTTATTTTTGTCTGCTTGTTTTATCAGTTATGAAGAGAGGTTTATTAAACAGTCCTACTCTGAGTTGAATTTGTGTATTTCTCCTTTTGGTGCTATCAAATTTTGATTTATGTATTTTGAAGGTATCCTATTACATGCACATAAGTTATTTTGTTTACTATATATTTATTTATTTTCTACTGCGCTGGGTCTTCTTTGCTATACATGAACTTTCTCTAGTTGCGGTGAACGAGAGCTGGTCTTCACTGTGGAACACAGACTTCTCATTGTGGTGGCTTCTCTTGCAGAGCATGGGCTTTAGGCATGCAGACTTTGTGGGCTCAGTTGCTCTGAGGCTTGTGGGGTCTCCCAGGGCAGGGATCAAACCCATGTCCCCTACATTGGGAGGTAAATTCTGAACTAGTAGACCACCAGGGAAGTCCTGTATATAAGTTTAGAATTCTTTTATCTTCATGATAAATTGAATGTTTTATCATCTTGAGATGTCCCTCTTTACTTCTAACAATGCCTCTTGCCTCAATGTCTGTGGTATCTGTTATTAGTGTAAATATGCCAACTTTCTGTGCGTTATTATTTGCATTGGTGTATGTCTATTCCTTTACTTTCTACCTTTCTTTGGTCTTAATTTAAGATTTTTTTGCAGTTGGCATATAGTTTTTTGTTGTTTTGCAATTCTGACAATCTTTATCTTTTGGAATCTTTATATTAAATATAAATAACTCATATAATTGGATTCATGTTCTATTTTCTCATATTTGTTTTCTTTTTTCTGTCCTTTCCTGCATCTTTTGGATTAATCAGGTGTTTTTAATTCTCATTTCTATCTCTATATGTTTGCCAGTGGTATATCTTTAATGTGCACCCTAAAGATTACAGAATCTATCCTTGACCTATTAAAGTCAAATATAAACCATAACTTTTGCCACTTCTCATACAAAAAAAAAAAATAGTAGGATCTTAGAACGTTTTAAATCCATCTAAACCTTTTAATCTTTTGTATTATTGTTTTCATTCATTTTAATTCTGCATATATCTTAATGCCTTGTAGTGACAAAATACTGTTATCTTTTGCAGTTGAATATACTCCTTCCATTTTTTTCTTTCCCTTTTGCATTTCTATGTTTTCATCTAAGTATTTACAAATTATTACATAATTTTTCTTCTGCCTAAACAGCCCCCCTTTTAGTGTTTCACTTAGTGTGTGAATTCTTTTGGTTTTTGCTTGAAAATGTTTCTATTTTATGGAACTCGATATACTGGGTTATATTACTTGAGCTCTTTAATAATCACCTTCCATTATCTTCTGGATTCTTTTGTCTTTGTTGAGAAGCCACAATTAGTCTTATTCTTGGTCCTTTGAACATATTTTCATTTTCTCTTAATGCTTTTTGGGATTTCTCTTTGACCTTAACTTAGGTTTGTTTGTTTTTTGACTTTTTATCTTGTATTGAGTATAGGTAATTAGCAATACTCTGATAGTTTCAGGTGTACAGCAAAGGGACTCAGTGATACATATTACATGTATCCATTCTCCTCCAGGAGAAGGCAATGGCACCCCACTCCAGTACTCTTGCCTGGAAAATCCCATGGATGGAGGAGCCTGGTAGGCTGCAGTCCATGGGGTCGCGAAGAGTCAGACGTGACTGAGCGACTTCACTTTCACTTTTCACTTTCCTGCATTGGAAAAGGAAATGGCAACCCACTCCAGTGTTCTTGCCTAGAGAATCCCAGGGATGGGGGAGCCTGGTGGCTGCCGTCTATGGGATCACACAGAGTTGGACACGACTGAAGTGACTTAGCAGCAGCAGCAGCATTCTCCTCCAAACTATACTCCCACCCAGGTAGCCACACAGCACTGAGCTGAGTTTTCTGTGCTATACAGTAGGACCTTGTTGGTTATCCATTTTAAATCTAGCATTGTTTACACGTCAGTTCTAAACTCCCTGACTATCTCTGACTTTGATCCTTCCCCCTTGGCAAGCATAAGTTTCTTCTCTATAGTGAAAGTGAAAGTGAAGTCGCTCAGTCGTGTCTGACTCTTTGCGACCCCATGGACTGTAGCCTATCAGGCTCCTCCGTCCATGGGATTTTCCAGGCAAGAGTGCTGGAGTGGATTGCCATTGCCTTCTCCAGGGGATCTTCCCAACCCAGGAATCGAACCCAGGTCTCCCGCATTGCAGGCAAACGCTTTACCATCTGAACCACCAGTTCTTTGACTTTAATTTTGTATTTGGTTTTGTATTTATCCTGTTGGGATATTTAGTGCTTCTTTCATCTTTGACTCTGGATCATCTTCTTAATGTTGCTTAACACTTTGGGGAAATTCTCAGTAATTATCTCTTAGATACTGCATTCTTGTCTTTCCAATTAGAGACCAATCACATATCTTGGGCCTTTTTCATTGTGTCCCATATGTCTTTTTTACCTTTTTTGTATCCTTTATCCTTTTTCTTCCCTCAGGCTTCAGCTTGTGTGTTTTGCAGTGACCTAGCATTTAGTTCACGAATCCTATCTCTTTTGCTTTCTCCTATCTGCATTTCAACATATCTGTTGATTTCCTTATTTCAGTAATCACATTCTTCTTTTTCTAAATTATTTGTTTCTTTTTTATTTATCTTAGTTTTATAATGTTATCCTCTACCTTGTCATTAATTTTTCAAACATGTTAATTATAGTAAAAGTAAACTGCATGTCCAAAAGCTTTATCTCAGTTATCTGTAGATCTGTTTCTTTTATCCTTAATAAATTATAGCATTTCTGTTGGTGATACTGTCTTTTTGTAGAAGGCAGCTAGAGTAAAGCTAGATCAGAAAGTGAACCAACACAAGGGTTTGTTGCAGTTTTTATAAGGCTCAATCTATTTCTGTCCCCACCCGCCCCCCACCCCCCACCCCACTCCTGAAATTCTTCAGGTCTCCAAAAATCCTGGGGTATTTGCTAGGATCCCTACTCTCCAGTAGGTTCTCTTTGGCACCATATAACTACCAAAAACATTACTCTGCCTTTTAGAGATCTTCTACTTAATCTGTTGACCTCTTGTCCTGCTGCCTTACAAATTTGGCAGATACCTCAAAGGAGAAAACCCCTGAGTACCAGTCTTACTCCACTGTATTCCCCTTCATGATCATGACACTTCAATTCAGATTGCCTTCACTCCAGGTAGTCTCACCAGGCCTGCAGATGGCCAGAAACTCCATTGGCTCTGTTGCCTCTTGTGCACTTAGTCGCTCAGTTGTGTCTAACTCTGCGACCCTGTGGACTGTAGTCTGCCAGGCTTCTCTGTCCATGGGGACTCTCTAGGCAAGAATACTGGATTAGATAGCCATTTCCATAAACTGTGGAAAGTTCTTCAAGAGATGAGAATACCACACCGCCTGACCTGCCTCCTGAGAAACCTGTATACAGGTCAAGAAGCAACAGTTAGAACTAGACATGGAACAATGGACTGGTTCCAAATTGGGAAAGGAGTACTTTAAGGCTGTATATTGTCACCGTGTTTATTTAACTTATATGCAGAATACATCTTGTGAAATGCTGGGCTGGATGAAGCACAAGCTGGAATCAAGATTGCCAGGAGAAATATCAATAACCTCAGATATGCAGATGATACCACCCTTATGGCAGAAAGTGAAGAGGAACTAAAGAGCATTTTGATGAAAGTAAAAGAGGAGAGTGAAAAAGCTGGCTTAAAACTCAGCATTCAGGAAACTAAGATCATGGCATCTGGTTCCATCACTTCATAGCAAATAGATGAGGAAACAATGGAAACAGTGACAGACTTTATTTTCTTGGTCTCCAGAATTACTGCAGATGGTGACTGCAGCCATGAAATCAAAAGACACTTGCTCCTTGGAAGAAAAGCTATGACAAACCTAGACAGCATATTAAAAAGCAGAGACATTACTTTGCCAATAAAGGTCCGTCTAGTGAAAGCTTTGGTTTTTCTAGTAGTCATGTATGGATGTGAGAGTTGGACCATAAAAAACCTGAGCACTGAAGAATTGATGTTTTTGAACTGTGGTGTTGGAGAAGATTCTTGAGAGACCCTTGGACTGCAAGGAGATCCAATCAGTCAACCCTAAAGGAAATCAGTCCTAAATATTCATTGGAAGGACTGATGCTGAAGCCAAAGCCCCAACACTTTCGCCACCTGATGCAAAGGACTGACCCTTGGGAAAAGACCCTGATGCTGGGAAAGGTTGAAGGCGAGAAGAGAAGGGGATGACAGAGGATGAGATGGTCATATGGCATCACTGACTCGAAGGACATGAGTTTAAGCAAGCTCCGGGAGTTGGTGATGGACAGGGAAGCCTGTGGAGTCCATAGCAGTCCATAGCAGAGAATCAGACATGTCTCAGCAACTGAACTGAACTCCTTCTTCAGGGGATCTTCCCAACCCACGAATCAAACAGGGGTCTCCTGCATTGCAGGCAGATTCTTTACCAGCTGAGCTAAGGGGAATCCCTTTTAGCATAAGCCAGTTCCCCAGAATCTCAGCCATTCACCAGAACCAAGAATTGCCAGGCCCTGAAGGAGAAAGTCAACTTTTAGCACATCAAGATAGCTCTTTAAGGTTCTCTTTTCTCAGAGGTCCTGTCCCATCAAGTCTTGGCTACTTTGGCAGCTCTCATACCTTCATTTATTTAAAAATTAAAAAAAATTTTTTTCAACTGTTCTAGTTGTTTATGATGTATGAGTTGGTTTGTTACAAGCAATAGCAATAGAACCTAATGTCCTTAAAAAATATCTTTTTATTATAAATTCGAAAAGTATATGGTCCTGGAAAGTTAAGAGGGCTGATCTATTTGTTATGTACAGTTGTTAGCTGATTTGGTAATACTGCACTCCATAATCCACTTTGAAAACTGCTAGATTAGGTAATTTCCCCATGACACTAAAGTTAGAGGCAAAAACAGCTGGATTAGAACCTAACCTTTTGATTCTTAATCTTGTGTAATCTATTCTGTACTGTGGTGCCTCATGTATTTATTACAGCAGTGGTTCTCAACTTGGAGCAGTTGTTCTCTTTCCTTTTGGTTGTCACAGTGGAATAGGTAGAGGAGGCTTAGGGAATTCTACTAGTATCTAATGGATAGAGGCCAGAGATGCCACTGCTGCTGCTGCTGCTGCTAAGTCGCTTCAGTCGTGTCCAACTCTGTGCGACCCCATAGACGGCAGCCCACCAGGCTTCCCCGTCCCTGGGATTCTCCAGGCAAGAACACTGGAGTGGGTTACCATTTCCTTCTCCAATGCGTGAAAGTGAAAAGTGAAAGTGAAGTCGCTCAGTCGTGTCTGACTGTATCGACCCCATGGACTGCAGCCTACCAGGCTCCTCCGTCCATGGGATTTTCCAGGCAAAAGTACTGGAGTGGGGTGCCATTGCCTTCTCCACTATATATCCTTTAATTCACAGGATAGCAACTTACAACAAAGAATTATCTGACCCAAAATATGGATAGCACCCGGTTTGGAAAAACCCTGGCTCACAGTGTACCTCAGAATGTTTATTTAAATGATCACTGTCTCCTTCCCCATTACACACTTAACTGTAAGATCAATAGCAATAAATCTTCATGTAGGAATACACCCAGGGGCCCCTTAATCTAAGAAAGCATCTGTGTATGAACTAGTCCATACTGTGTTTTTTAGAGTTTCTCCCAAATACCCTCCAATACTCTTTAGTTAGAACCTCTTAGAGCTAGAAAACATTCTGATGAAAAA
The DNA here is from genome assembly GCF_000754665.1 of Bison bison bison. NCBI lineage: Eukaryota > Metazoa > Chordata > Mammalia > Artiodactyla > Bovidae > Bison > Bison bison. Next base: position 8,511,122 of record NW_011494881.1, read on the forward strand.
GAGTGTGTACATATAAATGCATTTCATGTATGTGAATGGGTATGTTTAGCTACACACTGATAGATAGATAGTGAGCTCAGTCACTCTGTCATGTACGACTCTTTACAACCCTGTGGACTGTAGCCTACCAGGCTCCTCTGTCCTTGGAATTTTTCAGACAGTAATACTGGAGTGGGTTGTCATTTCCTGACCCAGGGATTGAACCCATGTCTTTTGTGTCTCCTGCATTGGCAGGCGGATTCTTTACCTTAGAGTCACTTGGGAAGCCCTAGATAGATAGACGTTAGCTTAAATAATTCTTAGAGAATGTATCCGTTGTGTTTTAAGACTATATATAATCAATTTCTATAATTTAAAGCTCTTGAAAGTATACAAATGGATATTTACCTAAGAAGTATATTACCAAATATTTTTCAGAGTAATTATTGATTATACCCAGTAAGTTATTTTTCTGCAGTTCAGTTAGACACCAAAATTCAGTTTTCAGAACATTATAATTTGGCGGCAAAATTTTATTTTGGCTTAAACACCACATACAAGTTTTTGGCTCAGATAAAGATCTTTGGAAGGGTAGCAGATAAGTATAATTCAGATAATTGAACAGCTAAATTTTTCCTCAGTTAAAAGGAATAAAGTGTTTTTACATTTAATATGAAAAATTTATTTAAATGCAGACTTAACTGTTGCCTTGTTCCTATTATTAGGATCAGACAGTTTATCCCAATTAAATGTCTTAAGAAGCTCACATCATTTTTGCATCATTGATTTTTAAAGTAGCCCTACAGCAGCCAGTATTCCTGAGGACTTTTCCCCCTTTGTTTAATCTTGGTCCATAAAGTTTATTTAGCTTTTCCCTGTTTCTATCAAACTATTTTAAGTTCCTATATTTAGAGCTTTTCTTGTCCCAAGAAAGTGGCCTATTTTTTTGTCTCATTATTTTGCACTTAATATCAGCAATCCCCAACCTTTTTGGCACCAGGAACTAGTTTCATGGAAGACAGGTTTTCCATGGCCAGGGGCGGGGTGGGGGTTTAGGGATGATTGAAGCGCAGTCCTTTTTTTTTTTAATTTTCTACAACCTTAATTATTAATATTCTTTGACATAAATTTTAATTTCCATATATTAAAATTTAGATGAACCCTTTTTAAAAATTTATTTTTAATTGGAGGACAGTTGCTTTACAATGTTGTGTTAGTTTCAAGCACTATACATTTATTGTATCCTTTATCTCTATTGTTATCACTTCAGCTCTACCTCAGACCATCAGGCAGTAGATTCCAAAGGTAGGGACTCCTAGTTCATATGATTTACTCATTGTAATGCATTTTGGCTGTACTCTTAATGATTTCCTAGAATTTCACCCATACTCACCTATAACAAAGGGAAAAATGTTTTAAATGCCTTGTGAGGAAGCAGTACATTCACATGGTTCAGAATTCAAAACGTATAATAATTAGGGCTTGTTCAGCTGTCCAGTACTTGTGAGGAAATAGTTTTTCATTATTTGAATAACCGTAAAACTTGTCTTCAAAACTTACATACTTTTGGAAATGGAAGGGGGTACTATTAATTGTAATAGGACTATCCTGGGTAAACCAGTCAATGTGGTCATGGAAGTCATTATAGATATTTAAACGAAAGTAATTAGTTAAATGAATTACTACATTGGTTGATGTTTTGGATTTATGTTATTTCTGACATTTTTTCCAACTCACAAATCATGTGCTAAGAATATGCCGGATAATATAGAATTTAAGTCTTGAGAATCTAACTCCAAGAAGAACAAGTTGGAGGGGCAAGATACCGATAGATTAAAACAGTAAAGTAGCAGTACAAATGAATTCAAGTCAAGGTTATTTTATTGAATGCCTTCTATATGTCAAAACTTGTAGTTATAGAGATAAAATAAGACAAAATCTCCTTTTCTTGGAATCTAGAAGAGACACAGCCCACTAATACAACATGAGAAGTTGTATACAACTTTTATGAGCAGATTTTTATAGGATAAAGAATGAAGAAATTTATAAGTTTCACAGAGGAAGTGGTGTTTGAATTAGGCTTTGAAGAATACTTACAGTTTTGGCAAGTTGATATTACAAAAGAATTTAAGTTAATGGAGCACTAAGATCAAAAGGCAAAGAGGCCTTAAAGGGTATGATGTATCACAAAGAAAGTTACATATCATGGAGATGGGTTGTGGGTAAGCATGAAATGGTAAGTTGTAATAGGCCTTTGAATGCTGTACTGCACAGGACATGATTAAGTGCTTAAAGTACATACTGAGAAGAAAGAGATTTGGGCTGAGAAACATTTTGTGGTCAGTTTATCATAATTCAGTAAAAGAAAGGAACTATACTTACATTTGTTTATAAAGCTCTGTTTCAGAGGGATCAACAAATACTAAAGATGAAGATCCTTTTTTTTTTTTTTTTAATTAAATGCCAAAGAATAAAAGCTGCAATAATCCCTCTAAAACGTATTAGTGATGAACAATCCCATGGGGTTAGACTGAGACAAATTTGATAGGGTTAGAAAAATCGTAGAGAAAAGGAGCTATATATAAACTGTGAGGAACGCACTAGGGAAAACGCCTTAGAAAATTAATAAAGATTGGCTTGGTTTAAAGATGATAAACAAAGACTAATGCAAGAGGCTAATGAATTCAGTCATGAAGAAAGTTTATACTAAAGTGCTCTCAAAAAGAATTGCTGCTGGCCTGGTTTTTATTAAGCATTTTTCCCTTAAATTAGAGGGAAAATATAAGTAACCCATTAATAAAATTTGCAATTTATACTGAATTAGGCGATACTGTCTCTGTTAATAAAATGATGGAAATTCTGATAATAATAATTACTGTAAGTTGGATATAGAAGGTCAAAATAGTGTTTAAAATAAGATAAGCTATATGTTTCCCATTTTTAAACCCACATAGAAGCAGCAGGTAGCATTTGAGAAATGTCTCCATTTCCAGGAGATATTCTTGGTTTAAGGGTTTTAAGAACTGAATGGTAAGACCTCCCTGGTGGTCCAGTAGTTGAGAATCCACCTTGATATATAGAGGACATAGGTTTGATCCTTAGCCTGGGAAGAGTCCACACTGCAGGGCAAGTAAGCCCATGTGCCACAGCTAATGAAGCCTGCTTGCCTAGAGCCCATGTTCTACAACAAGAGCAGCCGCAGCAATGAGGATCCCATTCACCTCAATTACAGAGTAGACCCCACTCGCCACAACTAGAAAAAAGCCCATGCACAGCAGCAAAGACCCAACATAGCCATAAATAACCACTTAAATTTTTTTTTTTTTTAGGAAAAGAACTGAATGGTAGAGACACCTAAAATGTAGGCCTGTAGGAATATGTCTTCACTGAAGAGTCTACATTTATATGATGTATAATGTATATTCTGTGATTCAAAGAAGATTTTTTGTGAAACTTTTCAGATAAATCTTTGTCACTGAATTTTCTGTAGAACATTTCTTTCTGAGACTCACATTTTAATGAAGGAATTATTTTAAAATTCTTACTCCCTCTTGATGGTGTTTAGATACCTAGAGGAGGATGTGTAGGTCTTAAGAAGTTAGGTGAGGAACAGTGGATGGAGGTCTAGGCAAAAAGTGTAGTTCCGAGCACTTTTTATGCCTGGTTTTTCCTAAAGCTGAGATGGCATCCCAGGCAAAGGGCCTTCTTTCTGAAGAATGTAGGGATGAATCTCGCGCTGGGCCGTACCCATTAAAAAAAAAAAAAAAGTGTAGTTCCCTGGGACAATTATATAGTTCCCTTAGCAAGGTTCCTATTTCAATCTAAACTGCTATTTGTACTGAATGTGCTCATGAGCTCTAGAAAGTAAACCATGGCCTTCACTTTCCATATCTTGCAGTAGATTTTACCATAAATTAGAAATTGTAGTGTGATTATTTGAAAGATCAAAAGTGTAATTTGTTAGGATCAAATAAACAGTTTTCCAGTCAACTATTCTGGAATCTGTTGACACATTTAGACTTAAGCCCTCATAGCAAATCCATAGAGATTTAAACTTTTTAGAACCTGGACTCTAGCTACTTTGAAAATTTGACACAGGGAGTAATTTTAAAAGATTTCTTTTGAAATGACCTCAGGTTCATCAATCTCTATTCTTATATTATACTACTCTATAAAGAATCTCTATATTCAAGTTTGGTTGGATGTTTTGTAAGTACAGAAAACTATTGGGTGGGCAGGGCAGGGGGAGGAAGGAGAGAAAGAGGAGAGGGAGAGAAGGAGGTGTGTGTGTGTGTGTGTGTGTGTGTGTGTGTGTGTGTGTTTTCAACCTTAATGGAACAGTTGGCTGTAGTAAACTTCTTGATATTCATTGGTGTATCAACTTAAGAAGTGGATCATAAAGAAAGTCAATAGGTTTCTTTGACACATGATAGCAAGAACCCAATCCAGCATGCCACTTGTAAGCTTATCTGTAAAGCATGGAGGCATTTGTCACCACTGACAGTACTGACGTTTAATCTGGGATCTGTTTGCAACTCAGCTTTCCATGTGTTCCCGTGTATATGGTAGTCTGAATTCAGCTTCAAAGCATAGCTTTGTCTATCAAGTTATTCTGAATTTTATGTAACAGAGGAAAACAGAAATATTAAGTAGATACTGTTTGGATGATTATTTTTCTCCAGATGAGTTATGCCAACCAGAGAGTTCTGGGCATTGACCTCTTGTGCTGTTTTTGTAATTCACAAGCCAAAACTGTTGTAAGTTAAATTATGGGAAGTTGATTAATGATCCAAGAAGGAGGCACAGTAGATCAGTTACATAGGAAACTCAGGAAAGCCAAGTCAATAAGAACTAAAAAATACTTAACCCAGATGAGGCAGATGTTTAAAAAAGATGTCCTGGTTACACAAGTTGATAGCAAATCTGGTGTCAAGTCAGTTTGGGTATAGTCTCCACAGGAGTACAACAGCCTGAGGAATTCTAGTATGAATCCACTAAGATATTATATGAGCTGGGAATGGTAGCAGGAAAATGGAAGAACTGTTTCTCAGGAGTCAATCAGTGTCATTCACAGAGGTTTATTTTTATATAAAAGCTTCTGGTTTAGTTGCTAAGTCATCTCCGACTCTTTGGAGATGGAGACTCCAGTTCAGACCCCATGGACTGAAAGCTCACCAGGCTTCTCTAACCATGGGATTCTCCAGGCAAGAATGCTGGAGTGGATTGCCAGTTCCTTCTCCAATAAAAGCTGCATTGGTCTTCTAAAATGGAAGGTTCCCAGGAGCTGGCACATATTAAAATTCCTAGCAAACACCTTGGAGTGAAAGCCATCTAGATTTAGAAGATAGAGACTAGAGTGTTAGGAAGGCTAATACTCAGGGCTAAAGATAGGGAATCTAGACCGAATCTCAGTTTAGTTCTTAGGATTGACTGATGCAGAAGACAACTTATTAAGATAGAACAAAAGATTTGTGGTCACAGTTGGGCCACCACAGCTTACATCTGAATGTCTGTTAGTCCATGTTCTACTCTTGACAAGTATCCTACCCTTATTAGAATTAGCTGAAACTTGGTACCCAGCTCTGCAAATGCAACCTAAACTACAAAAAACTAGCAAAGATATAAGTAGAGCAAAATGAAGAAGGACCTCATGCAAGCAAAATCAGGACTTAAAATGTCAGCAGATAGCTGTCTGAACATGTCATGGCAGAAAGCAACTTGGAACCTGTTGAACTATTACAGTGCTAAAGGGAACCACTGCTGTGTGTAACCTACTGTGCTGAGGTAATGTTGGAAACAAAGATAAACGGCCTTTATGGCAGACCTTATTCTTGAGTAAGGCAGGTGAGATATATACTAGAAAACAGAATAAGAAAGGATTATATGAATTTTACCCAAAAATACACTGTAGAAATAATGCAAGCATGAATTCATTTTATACTAGTGATCATGGAAACAATATATTCTAAAGGGAACATGTAAACTAACTTGTGGAATGTAAATAAGATTTTGATGCAAATAAGAACTAGAGATGATCTTAGAGATCATCTGGTACATCTTAGAAATTTGAAAAGTAATTGAGACCCACTCCAGTGTTCTTGCCTGGAGAATCTCAGGGACAGAGGAGCCTGGTGGGTTGCGGCCTATGGGGTCGCACAGAGTCAGACACGACTGAAGTGTCTTAGCAGCAGCAGCAGCTGGTGGGAGAAATTTTGTACAACTTTCCTGGAAGATAGCTTGGAAATACATATCAAAAATCTTTAAAAAATGTATACCTTTGACTCAGTATCTTTACTTATAAGAAGTAATTCTGTGGAATAATTTAGCATGTGCACAAAGATTTATACACAAGGATGATTGTAACAGCATTGGTCTTAAGTTTTTAACTTCTCAATTTCTGCAGCAAAATTGTTAAAAATAATAGATATCTTCCATATATTAATTACCCGGCTTTCCTAAACTTTAATATTTCGTGTAATTATAGTAAAATGATCAAAACCAGGAAACTAATACTGATTTAATAGTATTAATAAAGCTACAGGCCTTATTCATATGTTGCCAATTATCAGTAATGTTCTTTTTCTGGCATAGGATACAATCCAGGATCCCACATTGCATTAGTCATTAGTCAATTCCTCTTATTCTCTTACAGTCTGGCATAGTTTTACAGTCTTTCTTTTGTCTTTTGTGACTTTGACACTCTTAAAAAGTACTGCCCAGCTATTTTGTAGAATGTCTCAATTTGAGTTTGACTGTTTCCTCAAGATAAAATTCACATTACGCATTTTTAGGCAAGAATACCACACAGATAATATTTTGCTCTCCTCAGTACATCATATCAGGAGGCATATGATACACGTTTGCCTCATTGGTGGTGACATTAACATTGATTACTTACGTAAGATGGTGCCTCTCACATTTCTCCATTGTAAATTAATGTTTTTCTGTTCTTAATCAACAAAGTATTTTGTGGGATGATACTTTGAGATTGTGTCTTTCATCTCCCCTCCCCCCATTATACTTTTGCCCTCAAATTTTAACATTCATTGATTGATTAGTAATAATGATTACTATAGTATCAGCCAAATAATGATTTTTTAATTTTTATTATTTGTCATATATTTATTAATTGGAATTCTGTCATCAGAAGGAGCTTTCTCTTCTCTCCATTTGTTTATTCATTTACTTATTTATATCAGCATGGGCTTACAGATACTTATTTTATTCTATGGATGCACATTCATTAGTATCATTATTTGTTGCTCAGATAGTTCTAGATTTGGCCAATGGAAGCACCTCCAGGTTGCCTCTTGTGCCCTTTCAACATGCTCCTATCATTTCTTTATTTCCTTATGTTCTCACACAAGATATTCCAAGATCATCTTGTCCTTAGCCCTAGCCATGGGATCAGCCATTTCTCTAAGAAGCCTTTGATCTTTTTATTGGCACTGGCCATTCTCATTTCTACTGGATTGTCTCTATTTTTAGATTTCTGTGGTAAGATTAAAAACTGTGTGAATATATAAACACGCTTCAGCAATATGTGAACCATGAACTTCCTGATGTTCAAGCTGGTTTTAGAAAAGGCAGAGGAACCAGAGATCAAATTGCCAACATCTGCTGGATCATGGAAAAAGCAAGAGAGTTCCAGAAAAACATCTATTTCTGCTTTATTGACTATGCCAAAGCCTTTAACTATGTGGATCACAATAAACTGTGGAAAATTCTGAAAGAGATGGGAATACCAGACCACCTGATCTGCCTCTTGAGAAATTTGTATGCAGGTCAGGAAGCAACAGTTAGAACTGGACATGGAACAACAGACTGGTTCCAAATAGGAAAAGGAGTTCGTCAAGGCTGTATATTGTCACCCTGTTTATTTAACTTATATGCAGAGTACATCATGAGAAACGCTGGACTGGAAGAAACACAAGCTGGAATCAAGATTGCCGGGAGAAATATCAATAACCTCAGCTATGCAGATGACACCACCCTTATGGCAGAAAGTGAAGAGGAACTCAAAAGCCTCTTGATGAAAGTGAAAGTGGAGAGTG
>NW_011494881.1:8519338-8561833 GCF_000754665.1 Bison bison bison
GTGGTCATGTATGGATGTGAGAGTTGGACTGTGAAGAAGGCTGAGTGCTGAAGAATTGATGCTTTTGAACTGTAGTGTTGGAGAAGACTCTTGAGAGTCCCTTGGACTGCAAGGAGATCCAACCAGTCCATTCTGAAGGAGATCAGCCCTGGGATTTCTTTGGAAGGAATGATGCTAACGCTGAAACTCCAGTACTTTGGCCACCTCATGCGAAGAGTTGACTCACTGGAAAAGACTCTGATGCTGGGAGGGATTGGGGGCAGAAGGAGAAGGGGACGACAGAGGATGAGATGGCTGGATGGCATCACTGACTCGATGGCCGTGAGTCTGAGTGAACTCCGGGAGTTGGTGATGGACAGGGAGGCCTGGCGTGCTGTGATTCATGGGGTCGCAAAGAGTTGGACACGACTGAGCGACTGATCTGATCTGATCTGATCTACTTCTATATCTGTGTATATGTATTTTTAAAATATGGGTTCATATTGGTATTGTCTACTTCAGTCCAACACTGGAGACTTCCCTGCACATCCTGGTTCATGTTAACTTTTTTTTTTTTGATATATTGAAAGTTACCATGACTACATACTCAGTGAAGTATCTCTCCCCACTCATCCTTTTTTCCACATTCCAGTTTTCACTCTCTTTCATACTTTTTGTACCCACCAGTAGGCAGCAGAGCTCTTTAGTTTCTGACTATTCTTCCTGTATTTCATCTTTTTTTCCTAATAGTTTATTGAGATAGAATTCACATACCATACCATTTACTCATTTAAAATGTGTAATTTTGTCTTGGGGATATATTCATAAAGTTGTGCAATCATCACTACAGTCAACTTTTAATATTATTTACAATCAGTTTTCTTCACCCCAAAACATACCATTTTTCCTAAGTTCCTCTCTCTTTCAGCCCTAGGCAACCACTAACCTGTCTCTCTATCTATGCCTTTTGTCTTATGAGTTTTTTAATTTATTAATACATCCATATGGCAGAAATTGATTTAGTAATGAAGGTGTTTTTATTAACATGGAAAGATATACACAATATATTTTTCTGTAAATTTTTAAATTTATATTCTCAATATATAATACTTTCAAACAATACATTCCCTTTTATATCAGTCCTCTTTCATTTAGTATGGTATTTTAGAGGTTTATCCATGTAATATCATCTATCAGTATTCCTTTTTCAGTCCAGTCACTCAGTCATGTCCAGCTCTTTGTGACCTCATGGAATGCAGCACACCAGTCATCCGTGTCCGTCACCAACTCCCGGAGCTTCCTCAAACTCATGTCTATCGAGTCAGTGATCCCATCCGACCATCTCATCCTCTGTCGTCCCCTTCTCCTCTTGCCTTCAATCTTCCCCAGCATCGGGGTCTTTTCCAGTGAGTCAGTTCTTCACATCAGGTGGCCAAAGTATTGGAGCTTTAGCTTCAGCATCAGTCCTTCCAATTAATGTTAAGGACTGATTTCCTTTAGGATTGACTGATTGGATCTCCTTGCACTCAAGGGGACTCTCAAGACTCTTCTCTGATACCAAAGTTCAAAAGCATCAATTTTTTGGCGCTCGGCTTTCTTTATGGTCCAACTCTCACATCCACACATGACTACTAGAAAAATCATAGCTTTGACTAGACAGACCTCTGTTGGCAAAGTAATGTCTCTGCTTTTTAATATGCTGTCTAGGTTGGTCATAGCTTTTCTTCCAGGGAGCAAGCATCTTTTAATTTCATGGCTGCAGTCACCATCTGCAGTGATTTTGGAGTCTAAGAAAATAACGTCTGTCACTGTTTCCATTGTTTCCCCATCTGTTTGCTATGAAGTGATGGAACTGGATGTCATGATCTTTGTTTTTTGAACGTTGAGTGTTCGGCCAACTTTTTCAACCCTGTTTCACTTTCATCAAGAGGCTCTTTAGTTCTTCTTTGCTTTCTTCCTTAAGTGTGGTGTCATCTGCATATCTGAGATTATTGATATTTCTCCTGGCAATCTTGATTCCAGCTTGTGCTTTGTCCAGTCCAGCATTTCGCATGATGTACCATGCGTATAAGTTAAATAAGCAGGGTGACAGTATACAGCCTTCTGGTCCTCCTTTCCCAATTTGGAACCAGCTTATTGTTCCATGTCCGGTTCTAACTGTTGCTTCTTGACCTGCATACAGATTTCTCAGGACGCAGGTCAGGTGGTCTCGTGTTCCCATTTCTTGAAGGATTTTTCACAGTTGTGATCCACACAGTCAAAGGCTTTAGCATAGTCAGTGAAGCAGAGTAGATACTTTCCCGGAATTCTCTTGTTTTTTCTGTGATCCAGCAGATGTTGACAGTTTGATCTCTGGTTCCTCTGCCGTTTCTAAAACCAGCTTGAGCATCTGGAAGTTCTCAGTTCATGTACTGTTGAAGCCTATCTTGGAGAATTTTGAGCATTACTTTCCTAGAGTGTGGGATGAGTACAACTACGCAGTAGTTTGAGCATTCTTTGGCATTGCCTTTCTTTGGAATTGGAATGAAAACTGACCTTTTCCAGTCCTGTGGCCACTGCTGAGTTTTCCAAATTTGTTGGCATATTGAGTGCAGTCCTTCCAGAGCGTCATCTTTTAGGATTTGAAACAACTCAGCTGGAATTCCATCAGCTCCACTAGCTTTGCTCATAATGATGCGTCCCAAGGCCCACTTGACTTCACATTCCAGGATGTCTGGCTCTAGGTGAGTGATCACACCACTGCAATTATCTGGGTCACTAAGATCTTTTTTGTATAGTTCTTCCATGTATTCTTTCCACCTCTTCTTAATATCTTCAGCTTCTGCTAGGTCTATACCATTTCTATCCTTTATTGTGCCCATGTTTGCATGAAATGTTCCCTTGGTATCTCTAAAATTCTAAAAGTAGAGCTTCATTTCCTTAATTTTCTAAAGGAACTTTATTCCTTTTTATTGCCATATAATATTGCATTGCATGACATATTAGTTTCCTAGGACTGCCATAACAAATTACCATAAACTGGATGGCTTAAACAACAGAAATTTATTTTCTTATAGTTCTGAAACTTAGAAGTCTCCAGATATCAGTATATAGAGCCGTGGAGATATTAGTTGGGCCACGTTCAAAGACTATAGGGAAAAATCTTTTCTTGCCTCTTTCTAGCTTCAGGTAGCTCTTGGCAATTAATCTTCAACATTGCTGACATTCCTTGGCTTGTAGCTGAATCACTCCAGTCTTTGCCTCTGTCTTCACGTGTACTTATTGTATGTATTTCTCTGCATCTTCATCTCTTATTGGGCTTCCCTTGTGGCTCAGCTGGTAAAGAATCCGCCTGCAGATGGGAGGAAGGTTCAAAAAGGAGGGGTATATGTATACCTATGGCTGATTCATGTTGAGGTTTGACAGAAAACAACAAAATTCTATAAGGCAATTATCCTTCAGTTCTAAAAAATTAATTTTAAAAAAAGAATCCACCCGCAATGCAAGAGACCTAGGTTCGATCCCTGGGTTGGGAAGATCCCCTGGAGAAGGAAAAGGCTACCCACTCCAGTATTCTGGCTTGGAGAATTCCGTGGATTGTATAGTCCATGGCGCAAAGATTTGGACATGACTGAGCAACTTTCACTTCACTTCACTTCACCTCTTATTATAAGGACTTCAGTCACTGAATTTTGGACCTACTCTAGTCTGCTACTGCAGCTGCTAAGTCACTTCAGTCGTGTCCGACTCTGCACGACCCCATAGACAGCAGCCCACCAGGCTCCCCGTCCCTGGGATTCTCCAGGCAAGAACACTGGAGTGGGTTGCCATCTCCTTCTCCAATGCATGCAAGTGAAAAGTGAAAGTGAAGTCGCTCAGTCGTGTCCAACTCTTAGCGACCCTGTGGACTGCAGCCCACCAGGCTCCTCCATCCATGGGATTTTCCAGGCAAGAGTACTGGAGTGGAGTGCCATTGCCTTCTCCGACTCTAGTCTAGTATGATCTTATTTTAAATAATCAGCAAACATGTTATTTCCAAATAAGGTTATAGCCTGAGATTCCAAATGAATGTGAGTTTTGGGGGGGTGCTATTCAATGTACCTCTGTATAAATATGGGCTTCCCTGGTAGCTCAGAGGTTAAAGCGTCTGCCTGCAATGCGGGAGATCTGGGTTCGATCCCTGAGTCGGGAAGATACCACATTTTATTTATTCATTCATTGGTTGATGGACATTTCATTTTTATACTTCTTTATGCCCAAAGGAACAGATACATGAATGTTATTACTTCCTTTTCTTTTCATGTGAAAGGTGGCATACTGTTGATACTCGTTTGCACTTTGCTTTTATCACTGAAGTATATAACTTGGATATTGCTCCATACTACTTCACAGAGGTCCTACCAATTGTAGTCAGACTCAAAAGAGTAGATAGGAATAGCTCCTATCAAACCAATCCTTTCTCAGGTAGCAATTGTAACTCTGGAAAAATATTAGAAAAGAAAATACCAGGGTGTTCTCTGGCGACTTAGTGGTGAAGAATCCACCTTCCATTTCAGGAGATGTGGGTTTGACCTCCGGTCTGGGAAGATTCCCACATGCTGCAGAGCATCTAAGCTCGTTCATCATAACTATTGAGCCTGTGCTGTACAGCCTGGGAGCCACTATTACAACACTTGAGCCACAACGAATGAAACCCATGTGCCCTAGAGTGCTCAGCAGCAAGAGGAGTCACCATAGTGAGAAGCCCATACACCAAAACTAGAGAGTATCCCCTCATCACCACAACTAAGAAAAAACTTGATTCATCCACAAAGACTAGTACAACCAATAAATAAATAAATATTCTTTAAAAAAATTACTGAGAGATACTGGAAAACAATGAAAATCAGGTGGAAACTGAAAGAGAATACATGCAGTCTTACAGACTTCTGGAGCAGATAAAGAGTTTGGGGTGACTACATCAGGTAGAAAGTGAGCAAAGAAATTCCTGAAAGGAAAGAACCATAGAAAAGTAGCCTGAAACTCTGCATAAAGGTCCTGCAGTTGTGGAGAAGGAAGAGATTTGTATGACCCCTGAATTACACATATACAGAGAAGTTCCAGGAGCTCAACCAAAGCTAAAAGAACTGAATGACAATTTCTGTTATTGTCCATTGCTGGAACCAGGAGTTTAGAATTTGAGGTTAGCTAAGTTTAACTGCTTACTTAGTGGACACACAGCCACACCCATTTCCTGCTTTCTGCCGCTGCTTTAGTGCCACAAGTTGGGGACTAAAGTCTTGTCCTTTCCGTACATTCATTTAAAAAATAGGATAATAATAATTATGGGCTTCCCTCATAGCTCGGTAAAGAATCTGCCTGTAATGCAGGAGACCCAGGTTCCATTCCTGGGTCGGGAAGATCCCCTGGAGAAGGAAATGACAATCCACCCCAGTGTTCTTGCCTAGAGAATCCCATGGACAGAGGAGCCTGATAGGCTCTTGTCCATGGGGTTGCAAGAGTTGTACAGGACTTAGCGACTAAACCACCACCACCAACTGCTTACTTAAAAAAAAAAAAAAATTAATCCTTTTCAAAGATACGTAAATGACCAGTCTTTACAATAGAGGTCAACCAACTATTTTTAAAGGGCGCAGGAGTAAATATTTTATAGAGTTGTAGGCCTTGCCTTGTGGTCTTAGTTGAAACTACTCAACTATGCCATTGTAATGCAAAACTGTCCATAGAAAATCTGTAAGCAAATGGACTTGGCTGCATTCCACTAAAACTTTATTTAGAAAAGTAAATGACTGTCCCTCTGGTTATAGATTGCCCAACCTCTGTTTCACATCCCGTGCACAGTATTCAGGATATAATCTCAGATTACAAGGAAACATTCACCCTGAAGAGCAAAAACAATCAATGGAGACAAGCTCTGAAATGACACGGATGTGGAATTAGCAGATAGGAGTTTTAAAGCAGTTGTTTTAACTGTGTACTCCAAGATGTAAAATATGCTCATATGAATGAACTAATTAGAAAAATCTCAGCAGAGATATAGAAGCTTTTAAAAATAGAAATTCTGGAACTGAAAGTACAGCTTCCGAAATTAAAAATTCACTACCTGCTCTGAGCAATTTAGAGATGATAAAAGAGCTAGCAAACTTGAATACAGATCTATTGAAATTATCAAGTCCGAGGAACAGAGAGAAAAAAAGACTGAAACAGAATGAACAGAGTTTCTGTAACCTGTGGGACAATATCAAAGGGCCTAGTGTATGTGTATTTAAAATCCCAGAAGGAAAGGAGAGAGAAAATGGGGCAGGAGAAATGTTTGATTGAATAATAGTTGAACGTTTCATAATCATGATTAAAACCATGAATTTAAGGATTTGGAAAGCTCAATGTATACCACAAACAGAATAAATACACAGAAAATCAAAACTAAACATATTATAAAACTACTGAAAACAAACGATAAAGAGAGAAAGTTGCTAAAGCAAAATAGCACATTACATACAGAGGAAACATTCAATGAATAATTGCAGGTTTCTCATCAGAAGTGTTGAGGGTCAAACGAGAATGGAAAATCTTCAAGTCATTGGAGATAGAAGTCAGGTTATCTTTGGAGCGGATTAGTAATTTCACGAAGGGAATGTTTCCACATAACATACCACCCGACAAGTTAGTAGCTTAAAAAAAAGTTTTATTAATGATTCTGTAATCAAGAATAGGCTCAAGTGAGCAATTCTTCTACTGGTCTTGACAGTAGTCACTTGTATGACTGCATTCAATTAGTGTGTTGCCTGCAAGCTGGATTTGTTAGGGTTGCCTGGAAGCCTCTCTGTCTCCATTTAGTCTTAGAGTCAGTACTTCCGGCCTCAGGCTTACAGTTTATACCCCTTTTAAATATGTGTTATACTTCAATAAAAAGTTTACTTTCAAATGGGGTACAATCCGTGGAAAACCTAGTTGTTAAAGAATAATGTAGCAAACACAGTTATTACAGAATGTTTCAGAGAAAACAAGTATTTCCTATCTGTCTAGTGTAAAGTTTTTGTAAGGAAAATTAATAGATGACAGAGAAAAAAAATATTTAACTTAAGGTTGCAGTTAGATGGCTCCAACTTCAAAGGATGTAAGAAGCTGTTAAAAGAGTTTTGAGCAGAGGACTCGTGTGATAAGAACAGTAGTTTAAGTGATATAATTTCATGCTAGTGTATAAGATCAAATGGAGGAGAGAGAGGTTATAATCAGGCAGACTTGTTTGGAAGCAACGATTCAGATGTGTACCTATAAGCATTTGAACTAGAATGGTGGAAATTTAATGAGAAAGAAGGTAATAAAATTTATTTATTCCATATACAGGGATTGAGGACCTACTATGTTCCAGGCACTGGGTAGGGAACTCACAATATATGAAATAGAAGTATAGAGAAATAATCACAGTTTGTTGTTATCAGAGTTTTAACAGATGAATGCTTAAGGGGTTAAGGACACAGGATGAGGAATCAACTAATTATATGGAAGAGTCTAATACATGTTTTATACAAGAGTAAACATTAGGTGAGTATTTGCAGTTTGGCGAGCAAAAGCCTAAGTAAAGAAGAGGAGAGCATCTTGCACTGAGGACGTGGCAGAGTATGTCTGTGTGTCCAGGCGAAGCCACAGGCACGAGGAGCTAGAAAGACAAAGGAAGGATTCCATGGCCAAGGGCAAAAGGTGCCATGACAACGTAAGTAGGCAAAAATTACCCTAAGAAGAGTATGAGTAACTAGAAGAATGATAATACAAATGGGAACTCCATGTTAAGAATTATGCAGCCTATAGATATTTTTCATCTGAGTGTACCTGAAATACCCAGAGAGTATTTTTTTTATGTATGTTTGAACACTAAATGTGTTTCATCGGTGAAATTCTGAATATCATACACTCATCATAGGTTTTTAAAGCCAACAAACAACCTAGAATTGATTATTGACCATTGGCATAGTTTTTTTTTTCAAAATTACAATATGTAAAATAAAAGAAAATTTACCTGAATTTTTCTTAACTCAGAAGAAAAGAAATAGGGTAACTAAATGAGAAACAGAACTGTTACAAATGTTCCAAAGGTTTGGATCTAAATTATCAAATTAATTCCTCTTTCATTTGTTTTAAAATACTGTTGTTTCAAGAACCACCAATTATCAGCTAATGCTAGATCTATAATTATGTGTTAATATATGACAAGGCTGGCAGTCTCCACAGAAGACTGGCATTTAGCAGATGCTCGAATCTGCTGTTGGTCCAATGAATCTGTAGCTCAGAAATTTTCCTACAAAGAACCTCTATTGTTCAGGTTACACATCCATTTTTGAAGACACAATCCACTGACTACAGTCAGTATTACCTGAAAAATTACACAATAATTGATTAAAAATCCAAATCAAACTTTGATACTATGGATCCATTATGAGTGTTTGAGAACTAGGGGGCAGAAAGAGATAGAAGCTTATTAAAAAACACAAGGGGTAATTGTGAAAGTAATAGATATGTTGATTGTCTTGATTGTGGTGATAGTTTCATGGATATATATACTACATACTTAACAAATTATACACTTTAATATGTGCAGTTTACTGGATGTCAATCTGTTACCTACCTAGGTTCTTGGACTCTTTAATCAATAGAAATTGATAAGAGGTCAGAGGAGAAATTCAGGCCAAGATTTACTAGGACTCATACCGCAGCACAGGGAATGAAAACAAGTTCCCTTTATCTCTCCCCAATGCCCAATGTGGGGGTGAGCTGGTCCTGTTAATGGAGTGAGGGTAGGGGCAGTGGCTGGGGCTCAAGGGGTGGCTTAAGTGGTCTCCCCAGCCCCTTGGTGGTGCTGTGGGCAGGGATCACGCGCACTACCCTGCTTTTGCTCTGGTACCTCAGAAGTACCAACTGGGACTTGGCTTTTTTGTATATTGTTCATAATTTGCCCCAGCTATGCATGCATGCATTTTTAGTTTCTTAGTGTTTCTTTGAATTTTTTTGCTCTAGGAAACATTTATCCTTGTACAAAAACTCCAGTAGAGGGTTCCAAGCCATAGGTTTCAGTATGTCTCAAATCATAGCTTAGTGCAGCTGTTATTAAAAGAAATTAATCTTAGAATGGTCAGATATAATATTTGGGATCCTGCACCGTTATTCCGGAGAAGGCAATGGCACCCCACTCCAGTACTCTTGCCTGGGAAATCCCATGGACGGAAGAGCCTGGTAGGCTACAGTCCATGGGGTCACTAGGAGTCGGACACGACTGAGTGACTTCCCTTTCACTTTTCACTTTCCTGCATTGGAGAAGGAAATGGCAACCCACTCCAGTGTTCTTGCCTGGAGAGTCCCAGGGATGGGGGAGCCTGGTGGGCTGCCGTCTATGGGGTCGCACGGAGTCGGACACGACTGAAGCGACACAGCAGCAGCAGCAGCAGCAGCACCATTATTCATATTTTAAAAGATCTAGTCATTTTTAAGTGGATATACACAATTTGAACTAATCTAGGTTACCTGAATTATAATGAATTGAGTGTGGTGATTTTTTAACTAGAGTTTTAAGATAATATGCTTTATTAAGTATAGATTTGTGTGTTTGTGAATCTGTGCTGAGGCTCCCCAGGTGGCTCAGTGGGTAAAGAATCTGCCTGCAATGCAGGAGACCCAGATTCAATCCCTGGGTCGGGAAGATCCCCTGGAGAAGGGAATGGCAACCCACTCCAGTATTCTTGCCTGGAGAATTCCACGGACAGAGGAAGCCTAGCGGCTGATTCTGGATAATTTCTTTTTTTTGAGAATGTATTTCTGTGGACTGGATATTTAAATTGTCCTTCAAGCAGGTTTTATAATACATCAGTACCACCTTAGTTTGAGTAGTTTTTCCTTATGAGAGATGCAGAAAGATCGATGTCTCAAGTGCCCCAGATCATAATAAATACTTTAAATACTTTTCTTACCTTTATACACTTTTGCTTTTATTAATGAGCTTTAAAAAAAAAAAAACTATTAATGGCTTTCTCCCAGTGTCATACTAGCTATGAAAAGTGAAAGTGTTAGTCATTCAGTCATGTCTGATTCTTTGCCACTCCATGGACTGTAACCCACCAGGCTCGTCTGTCCCTGGAATTCTCCAGGCAAGAATACTGGAATGGGTAGCTGTTTTCTTCTCTAGGGGATCTTCCCAACCCAGGGATTGCAAGAAGATTCTTTACCCTCTGAGCCACCAGGAAAGTCCATCATCCTAATTGTGGTTGAGACTAATGTGAACTCTAGGTTGGTTGGTTGGTTTTTCTTTTTTTCTTTCTTTGAACTCTAGTTTTTAAAGGTTAATTCTATTGGTAGAACATAGATGTATTAGAGTACATAAGGACTCTGATAAAAGATCAACTGAGGATATGTGATATAAGAGGATCTTTTAAAAGAATTGGTATTTGATGCTTGGGGGTGTAGTCAATCAGATGCCTATATAATGTTACTAAAATACAAATAAGTGAAAATATTCATATCCTTTAATACAGTATTTTCAGTTCTTAAAATTTAATCAAAATAAGACTATATGTGAAAACAGTTATATCATTTTTATGCATAATAGTAAAAATTAAACAAAACTTGATGGAATGGATAAAGTATGTTATTTACTTAAGGCTACCATTAAAAATGATACTGCAATTTTAGACTATCCTTACATATTGTGTTAGATGAACAATGCAAAGTGTTTGTTCATTTTGTGAAACATCATTACTTAAAATTTGAGGACTTTTCAATAGTATACAAAAATCAGAATATTAAATTACCTGCCACTACAGTCAAAACAGCAAAAGTGATTATGTTGGAGGTGGGGGTAAGATGATAAGTACTGTGTGTTTTCCATATCTTATTTCTATATATTTTTAAAATTATGTTGTTTTTAAAAGAACACAAGCCTTTTAATTAAGTATACAAATTTAGTTACCCTAAAGTAATATAGACTACTAGTGTCTGAAGCTCTGGGGTTTCATTAGTACAGTGATGACTTAATTAACAAATCCTCGATGAACAAAACCTCTTTCCCCAAGACTGGCCTTGGTTCAGCAGACATGAGGGAAGGATCAATTTTCTCTGAGCTAGATTGGTGGCAGCAGGGACTAATGAGGCAGGGCCCTGAAAGTAGCTCTGTCTCAGATCTGACTCCTCAGGGGTTAGCTAGAGCTGATGCTAAGGGCACTGCTGTGCTCCTGGGACCTACACAGCCTGGTTACCCAGGTGTTAAAAAAACAATTTCTGTGCCAAGACCATATGTGGCTTTTAAGAGACTCGGCAGGACTCTTGATTTAGGCAGAGCATTCCTAGTGTGGAATGAGTAGGCTAGAAAATAGCAAAGTGGGAATTCCATGTGCCAGGAAGCTTCCACTCGTCTTCTGTGTGCTCAGTGCGCTGCTTTTTTTATTTTCTGGGTTTTATTTTATTCAACTATGAAATGAAAGGACTGACGAGAAAATCTCTACTGTATCTTTCAATTCTAATGGTCTCTGTGTCCAGATTGCTCTAATGGTCTATATGTCTAGATCAGGAGTCAGCAACCTTTCTGTACAGGGTCAAGATATATGATCTCAGTTGAGGCTGTTTAACTCTGCCTCTAGTTTGAAAGTATCCCTATATAACAATACATAATCAAATGGAAATAGCTAGATCTGGCCCATAAGCCAGAGTTGGACAACCTCTGGTCTAGATTTTGTCTTAAGATTTATATATTTTTGGCTGCTCCGGGTCCTCATTGCTACATGCGGGTTTTCCCAGGTTGTGCTGAGTGGGAACCGTTCTCGAATTGCGGTGTGCAGGCTTCTCACTGAGCTGGCCTTTCTTGTTGCAGAGCGCGGGCTCTAGGCACAGGAGCTCAGCAGCTGCAGCTGTCTGGCTCTAGTGCACTGACTCAGTAGTTGTGGTGCGAGGGCTTAGTTGCTCCATAGCGTGTGGCATCTTCCCCTGCATTGCCAGGCAGATCCTTAACACTAGACCACCAGGGAAGCCCTGCTCTATTTATTAGTGTAATGTAAGTATTAAAAGAATTCTTAGGGGGCTACAACATAAACCTTGTATCAGAGGGACCATTCTCTCAGATTTTTTACTTTTAAGGTTACTGAAACATAAATGGTATTTCAGAGAGTTCCCTGGTGGCCTGGTGGTTAGAATTCCAGGCTTTCACTGCCATGTCCTGGTTTCATTCCCTGGTTGGGAAACTAAGATAAAAATAAGTAAATAAAACGATATTTCAAAGTCAGTGTTTAACAGCTTGGAAGAAAAGGATAAAATACCTTGTCATCAAACTATTATAGTAAATTATCTGGAGTAGAGGAGCCCTGTGATTCCCAACTAAGGAAGAAATGGTATCTATAATACTTGTGACTAGATTCTTTAAAATCCTCAAAACTGTCAACCTAGTAGGAGAGAAGTTCAACAGCCTGTTAATATCGTTTCTTATAAAATAGGCTAAATCAGTCCTTTCATGGTAGTGTATACTTCAGACCGTGTGTGTGTGTGCACTTTTCTAGAAAAGGCCAACTGCCATGCTAGGCAGGCTTCAGATTTCCATCTATCTTGTGTTGGGCTTATATATCTCAGTCTTAGGTTACCAGGATTCCAACATGGAAATCAGAGTATGATCACTTTGGAGACCTTTGTTAGTTCTCCCACGTTAGGCCTCATCCAGTATACTTTGTCTAGAATTTATAGCAAACTGTATACTTTTGTTTGCTGTAACAACAAAGAAATCATAGGTTGGGTTAATTAACTCAGGCCTATTATTATATAAAGGGATCAGTACAGTGATACTTTATCTGCCTGCTGCTGCTGCTAAGTCACTTCAGTCGTGTCTGACTCTGTGCGATCCCACGGACTGCAGCCTACTAGGTTCCTCCGTCCATGGGATTTTCCAGGCAAGAGTATTGGAGTGGGTTGCCATTGCCTTCTCCTGCCAAGTCGCTTCAGTTGTGTCTGACTCTGTGCAACCCCAGAGATAGCAGCCCACCAGGCTTCCCCTCCCTGGGATTCTCCAGGCAAGAACACTGGAGTGAGTTGCCATTTCCTTCTCCAATGCATGAAAGTGAAAAGTGAAAGTGAAGTCGCTCAGTTGTGTCCGACTCTAGCGACCCACCCCATGGACTGCAGCCCACCAGACTCCTCCGTCCACGGGATTTTCCAGGCAAAAGTACTGGAGTGGGGTGCCATTGCCTTCTCCATGCCTTCTCCTAGGGAAGTCTAAAACATTCTTCTCAGCCAGCTTGCTTTCATCTAAACACTTGGGATCTTTTACTTTCTAAGCTGCAGAGCATGAACTCTTTACTGGCCTGTCCCACTAAACACAGCTGTGAGCACAGCAGAACTGACATATTCTTTGAGTTACAGCTTGTCCAGAATGAGCAGTTGTACCATCCCAGCATAGGAACATCTATAGCCGTTACTTTGATACAGCAGTTTTCAAGGTGTGAACCCATTGGAGGTATCCAGGACACTCTCAGAGTGTCTTCCATGAAGGCAGAACTGTTTCACAATAATACTAAGACATTGTCTTTATGACTCAATTTCAGTAGAGTTTTCCAGAGAGTGCATAATGTGTAATACAGCAACAGATTTAATACTGAAGTAGATATGAAAACCCTGCTGTCTTTTATTAAATCAGACATTAAAGCGATTAGCAAAAATGCAAGTTTTCAATAATATTTTTATTTGGAATATATTATTTTTATAAAAATATGTTAAAACTTAATAGGTATATTAATAAACTTTTCCACCCTCTTTTAAAATTTCTAATACAGTAAGTATTGATAAATATAACTTACATAAACAAATGGCATTTGGGGTCCTCAATCTTTAAAAGTATTGTATATGTCCGAGAACCCAAAAGTATATCTCCCAGTTACTAATAACAATCTCAGCATATTTTCATACATAAAATGTCAACTGAAATTTCCCCATTCAGCCAACAGATGTTAAGAATGTAGTGCTTATCCTTTCAGACATCTTTTTACTGAGTGCTTGCATGCCTACAGTACGTAATTTTATATATATAGGATTATATTGTACTTTTTCTCTGAATTCTTATAAAATCCTAAGGTCTTTAGAAGGGCATAGGAAGCACCTTATTTCATTCCCAACTCAGTTCAAGAATCCTTTCTAAAACATGCACTGCCTAGCAGATTGTTCATTTTGGTTTTATAAACCCTAAATTGTTAGAAAATTCTTCTTTCTGTTAAACAGAAATTTACTTTCTTATAAATCTCTGCATTGGTTCTAATTTCACTTTCAGTAGCTATGTAGAATCCATCTTACCTATCTTCACTGTGTCTCATCCTGGATATTTTCTTCTGACCTATCTTCCAGTTCACTGATTCTTTTGTAAGCTGCATCTGAGTTTCTTTTAAATAGTATTCATTGAATTCTTATTTTCAGTTTTTGTTTAAACCAATGAAATTCTTATCTGTTTTTCATACTTTATAGTCCTCTGCTAAAATCTTCAGTTTTTAACTTATAATCAGTAAGTGCAGTCATTTCAGAGTTTCTGTTTGATGGGTTCATTATCTGGACCACTTGGGGCTACTTTCTGTTGTATAATTTCTGGTGGTTTTAATTTCTTGCTTTTCTTATATTACTATTTTTTATTGTGTTTGAGACTTTGTATTTGGAAAATTCTTTGTGGAAATAATTTGAGGTATAGGCTAATTCGTGTTTTCTTTTGGCAAGCACGAGTCCACTGGCATACTAGAAGCATCTTGATCTAAGTTTAGGTATTTAGATGATTGGAGTATAAACCACAGTCCATTGCTTAGGCCTGTCTACCTCCTGTATACCCTAAACCTGCAGTTCTTTGGAGGGCCATCTCACTTTATAGGGTCTAGATTCCAAGTTTTGTCCTCCAGCAATATCAAACATCAGACTCACCTCTCTGGGCTCTATTATCCCTTATGTCCTACCCTGGTAATTTTTCACTCTTTTGTTAGGGCATCAGTACCTTCAAGCACATTTTAAGGATATTTTTTGCCCATTCTAATTCTTCTTCATGGGATGGTTGGTCCAAATTGCTTAATCTCTTACTATCAGAAGCCCCTAAAACCTGCTTAAACTCATACTAATATTTCTCTATTCTTCTAGGTTGCTAGAGAAACTGTTAGGGAGCAGAGATAACCGTGAAAGGGCATCCTCATAGACACATTTTACCGTCTGTACCACATTTATCCAGATGCTCTTTAGAACACATGTTGAATGTTTAATCTGATATTGCATTTCATTTCAGACACAGTGAAGGTGTTATCAAATTCAAATAAGCAGTTATTCTGTAGTCTTCATCTCATAATTTTGAAATGTTAAGATTAATAATGCAGTGCTACCCTTTTTATATATATATTTATTAGCCAGGTTAGGCTAAGGCAGCAGCCTACTAACAAATAACCCTCAGAATCTTAATGACATTCAATAATAGATATTTCTTTTTCTCTTGCATTCTTTTTCTTCACTTGGTAGCTGAGGCCCTCCTCCACGTTTTCTCCTGTCTGGGATCAACACGGAAGGGCAGTCCCAATCAGGGGCATGTTATTTGCATTAGAGGGGTAAAGGCATGATGAAATACTACACAGTAGTTGCTACATCTCTTGCATCATCTCCCCTCACATTGCATTAGCTGAAGCAAGTCATGTGGCCTGATAATAATCAGGTAGGAAGTACAGTCCTTATTACAGAACGTATAATAGTTCCCCCCAGGAATGAGCCCAGTAAGGAGGAGCAGTGAATACGATGTATCCGTGGACCCGTTTTCTGTCCTGGGTTTATATTCTAGTCTTCTTGAAATATAGTCTAGTCTTCTTGAGATAAAACTAATGGTCTTATTGTAATTTGGGGTTATATCCTAAATTTATCATAAATTACACTAACAACAAAAAAGTCAGAACATGCTATTCTTTAAACCTTAAATTAAAGTAGAGAGTGGGGTTTGTTTTAAAAGCCACTTGCATTGCCCTTCTTTAAAACATAATTCTGTGTATGCACAGTTTCTTTCATCTGGTGTTCTCTAACTTCCTTCACCCCACCTCTTTTCCCAGTAGTGATAATGGAATTTGTTTTTCAGGGAGTTAAATCTTTCATATTGACCTCTCGGTATTACAGCATAGCCCAGTTGTTCTCTTGTTTTGAATTATACCTTCATTAGCACTAAATTTTTCATCCTAGCTTTCCTAGGATTTTTATTTTTATGTTTTTTTTTTTATTCTTTAAATAACATTTTCCCCATTTATTTGCACATCTTCTCTCTTCTTGATTGTTTCATTGTCCACCCACCAAAGATATATGTACTGTCTCTTATCTTTTCATTCATCATGTATGCTCTTAAATTCTAAACTCAGAGATTCTCAGTCCTCTTTTATAGTTACAGTGTTTCTCTAGTTGTTCTCCTATTACTATTCAAAATGTTTTTGTGATGTATTGGGATTTTCTTCAGTGTTTGAGGTTCTCTAACACTGAACTGAACTGAACTGAACGTGTCCTTTTATTTTCATGCATCAGACCAATTGCTACTATATTTGTATGGGTTCTCATATAATTTTTTTAAATGAGGAAAGTATTGAGCAGCATCAGGATTTTATTATTCCTTACTCTAAAATATAACATTTATTTAATAATGAGATGAAAATACAGGCTTTATGAGATATAATTCCTGTGTCAAAAAGCTGTAAGTGCTTCTACTGTTTTGTGACACCCTGAATGATGTCTGCTTTCTTTGTGTTAAATCTAATAGTAAATGATCCCAAGGACTATCATAAAATCCCCTGTCATTAGCTCTAGAAATGCCTTGATGAGTAACTTGCTTGATGGGATAAAAGCTTCAGTAAACTGATGTCCCCACCTGAGTGATTAATTCCAAAATATTATTTGTCTAACACATTGTTGTCAATGACAACTGAATAAGAACTTTTAGGAGCAGTTGGCTGTCCAACGATCGCAAATTTCAAGGCTATGCAAATTGTGCCAGTTCAGCCCAGCTCTTTTCTCTATTATCATATCAATTGAGTCAGTTCATAGTAGACAAAGCAAGGTTATGGGAACCACCTAGAGCATCATGCACCATTTAACATCAATGCAGCATACAAGAACATCTGCAACTTCAGTCTTATTAACAGTGGATAGAATGGAAGGCAATAAACAGCTTTCTTCACCATTTAATTGCAAAATAGTATTTCCTAATGTTTGCATTGTTTATCAACAGGAACTTCATCAATAATTGTATAATTATGGTTGCCTAGATTACATAGGCAACCCTCATGCATCTTGTCATTTATCACAGAGAGGTCTGAATTCAATCTGAATTTGAACACACAATTCAAGACTAATAATGTAAGTCCTTTGAAATGTGAGTTGTATAATATAGATAATTTGTGCAGTAGGAGAATGGCAGTTTATGATTTTTCAGTCACTTTGGGGATTAAGTTAACACAGAAAAGACTGAAAGGCAGTGAAAAATGAGGGGAAGCCACTAGTTAGATTCTAACATAGATCCATTGAACATGAAAGTAGGTTATGTTCTTTAGAATTAATCACAAGTAATTAGATGTTTGCTTTAGGCCAAAATTGGGCTGAATTAAAACAGAATTATTATGCTGAGGTCTTCCTCTCAGTCTCTATACTTAAAGGGAGAAATGGCAGAAAACTACAAGTATACTGAGAAAAAAACTATGGTGGCCAAAGTTAGAAATTGTAAATGCAGAGGAAGACTTGACGTATCTGTTCAGTCTTCGCCTTTGTTGCTTTTTGAAGCCATATAACATCACTATCCCTAATGAGCAAAATTTGAGTGTTTGTAGCAAGCAACCAAGTGCATTCTTCAAGCTCTGCGGAAGCAGGGAGTTTCTTTTGGCACACACTGCAAAATAGCCAAGAAAAATGAGAGGAAATAATATAAGTCCGGTAACAGTTATTGGTGTGGTCAGTGGGAGTTGTCTCATAATAAAACACGAGCAGGAAAATGTGAAAAATAAGAGGTACATTTGAAGTAAGTCAGGCAAGGGACTGGTCTGAAAAGTTTATATCTTTTAAACAAGAAAATCTCATATTTTTACTTAGATTTATTTTGTGTATGAGGAAAACCAGAAGCCTATTCATGAAATTAGGTCTGAAACATTTCAATAGAATATTTTCTCCAAGAAAAAAAAATTGCTATAGTGAAGTATCCACAGAGTAGAAGAATATAGAGAGTTTTTGTCCCGTTTTTTGGTTGGTCTGGGTATAGTGAACATAACTGAAGCTTTCTTAACATGACAGTTGGCCTATCATTTCCTCCACCTGAGGGATTCCAAGAACGGATGTGCTGGAGGTAATGCTTTGACCTGTAATTACATAACATTATGCCTAGAAACTTTTTTTTTTTTTTTAAGTTTTAAGTAGTTACAACCTCTGCTATAAACTTTGAAAAAGTTCTAGCTCTGAAGAATGAGAGTGGAGATTTTATACGCATGCATATATATATAGATATACATGCATATCCATATATATATGTCTCTCACTTAAAATACCTCAGGGAAAACATCTGTCTATGCTGGGGCTTTGTGTAAATATGTAGTGCCAATTCTGACACTTGCACACCTTTCCTTTAAAGAACTTATATGCAAACATTATTCAGAACCTTTTCTAGGGGCTATTTATCAAAACTGCTATGATAATAACTCTATCAAAATGAGTCCTGGTCTCTGTTTAGGGAGTAATCGATAAACTAAAAATTAATGTTCCATAATTCACATTACAATGCACATGTAATTATTTGAGATGAGGCAAACCCTGTGCATTTAATTTACAACTATAATTAAGTAAACTCATTTGATACTAATTAGGTGAGCCTAAAAGGATCATAGGTTTGTGTATTTAATTATCAAAGTACAATCAGCAACCAATTTCTGAAAAGCTTTCCTAGCTTGAGTTCAACATTGATCTTTGCCCACACTACAATTTTATCTTCCTGGACCTTCAGTAAATTAAAAGGCAATGTGAATCATGGAAAATCTACTTGGTGGGTTAGCTTTTTTGGTAATTTGTAATTCACCATCTGAAAACAAGGGCTTATATATACTGGAGTTTTATATCTGTTAAAATAGTACATCAAAAATGAGGGAGAAATTAAGATATTTCCAGTTAACAAAAGCTAGAGGAGTTCATTACTGGTCAGTCAGTCAGTTCAGTTGCTCAGTTGTGTCTGACTCTTTGTGACCCCACGAACTGCAGCACACCAGGCTTCCCTGTCCATCACCAACTCCCGGAGCTTACTCAAACTCCTGTCCATCAAGTCGGTGATGCCAGCCAACCATCTCAACCTTCGTCGTCCCCTTCTCCTCCCGCCTTCAATCTTTCCCAGCATTAGGGTCTTTTCCAGTGAGTCCTTCCATCAGGTGGCCAAAGTATTGGAGTTTCAATTTCAGCATCAGTCCTTCCACTGAATATTCAGGACTGATTTCCTTTAGGATTAACTGGTTGGATCTCCTTGCAGTCCAAGGGACTCTCAAGAGTCTTCTCCAACATCACAGTTCAAAAGCATCAATTCTTCGGCGCTCAGCTTTCTTTATTGTCCAACTCTCACATACATACATGACTACTGGAAAAACCAAAGCTTTGACTAGACAGACCTTTGTTAGCAAAGTAATGTCTCTGCTTTTTAATATGCTGTCTAGACTTGTTATAGCTTTTCTTCCAAGGAGCAAGTGTCTTTTGATTTCATGGCTGCAGTCACCATCTGTAGTGATTTTGGAGACCAAAAAAATAAAGACTGTCACTGTTTCCATTGTTGCCCATCTGTTTGCCATGAAGTGATGGGACTGGATGGCATGATCTTAGTTTTCTAAATGTGGAATTTAAAGCCAACTTTTTCACTCTCCTCTTTCACTTTCATCAAGAGACTTTTTAGTTCCTCTTCACTTTCTGCCATAAGGGTGGTGTCATCTTCATATCTGAGGTTATTGATATTTCTCCCAGCAATCTTGATTCCAGCTTGTGCTTCATCCAGCCCGGCATTTCTCATGATGTACTCTGCATGTAAGTTAAATAAGCAGGGTGACAATATACAGCCTTGACGTACTCCTTTCCCGATTTGGAACCAGTCTGTTGTTCCATGTCCAGTTCTAACTGTTGCTTCTTGACCTGCATACAGATTTCTCAACAGGCCGGTCAGG
This sequence comes from Bison bison bison, assembly GCF_000754665.1. Classification (NCBI taxonomy): domain Eukaryota; kingdom Metazoa; phylum Chordata; class Mammalia; order Artiodactyla; family Bovidae; genus Bison; species Bison bison. Next base: position 8,539,474 of record NW_011494881.1, read on the forward strand.
TGGTCTGGTAATTCCGTCTCCTTAAGAATTTTCTATCATTTGTTGTGATCCACATAGTCAAAGGCTTTAGTGTAGTCAGTAAAGCGTAAGTAGATGTTTTTCTGGAACTCTCTTGCTTTTCCGATGATCCAGTGGATGTCATTAATGGTAGACCTGCCCTATAAGAAATCCTTCAGGCTGAAATGAAAGGATACTGGACAGTACTCAAAGCCATGTAAAGAAATAATTCCAGTAAAGGTAATTACATAGGTGAATAGCCAGTGTTCTTGTGTTTTGAGTTTCTAACTCCTCTTTTGTTTCATACATGATTTAAAAAATACATTTAACAGTAATTATAAATATATGTTAATGGACACATCTGCATAAGATGCAATTGTAGCACCATCATAATAGGGAAAAGGAACAATATGGAAGCATAGGTTTTGTGTGTTGTTGAAACTAATTTGGTTTCAATTCAAATTAGATTGTTATATATTTAGAATGTTAATTGTAATCCCTGTTGTACCCACTAAGAAAATATTTGAGAAATACAGAAGTTTCCTCTATTTTATTAAAATAGTATCTAAAAATTATTTTATGAGAAAATGTATTTGTTTGCTAGCTTAGAAGTCTTTTAATTCTACCATTAGTCAATCACCAAATATTTATTATGTACCTAATAATGGGTTTCTGCTACATTTCAATAATTATCTCCATTTCTTCCCACTAAATGTATAAACATATAATCAAGAAAGACTTGTTATATGATGTCTAGAGTGACTTCATAGACTTGGAATATGTTAGATAAAATGTTAACATTTTCTTTCTTTTTAAAGAAATTACTGTTTCTCTGCTGGAGTCTTCATTGCTGTGCATGAGCTTTCCCAAGTTGTAGCAGGTGGGGGCTACTCTCTAGCTGCAGTGTGTGGGCTTCTCACTGTGGTGGCTTCTCCTGTTGCGGAGCACAGGCTCTAGGCTGCATGGGCTTCTGTAGTTGCAGGTCTTGGGCTTAGATGCCTCATGGCACACAGGATCTTTCCAACAAGGGGTTGAACCTGTGTGTGCCATACATTAGCAGGTAGATTCCTAACCACTGGACCTCTAGGGAAGCTCTTCACATTTTCATATTTCTTAATGGCATTTATTCTGTAAAGAATGTGAAAACGTGTGCCCATGACTTTCCCTGAAGGTGTTAAAGATGTTTCTGTCTGCATACCTTTCAAACCAGGGTACCTGGATGTAGGTAGAAGGCACCTATATGATCCAGTATGTGTTCCCTTCACTCTCAGCATATTAAGGGTATTGCCGTCACTACCAGAAAATGTGAACCGTAGCCACAGATGCTCAAATTCTAAGCTTTCAGAATGTGCTTCATGCGAAACATAAAGGCTTTTCCCTTTCCTTATCAGCTACCACTATGGTAAAATAAAAACTAAACTGCTGATGCAAATGTTGCTCACAGAGAACATTTACTTAACATTAACTAAAATGTGCTATTAAAATAGGTGAATAAATTCATACCTGGCCTATTGATGCTTCTTTATTTCTTTGGGAATACTAGTGCAATTTGTCAGTATTAAAAGAGACTTTTTTTTGTTGTTGTTAATAGCAAGGCCTAAATTTCTTTTGTCCAGATATAACCAATGTCAAGAAGTCACACCCCACACAATTAAGGACACCAGCCTTGCAGCACTGACATCTACAGCCTGTCCAATTTGTATCTTGTCTCTGGGTCATCTGAGGAAGTATAAGTGGTATTGTGGGCTGTAAACAGACCAAGTCTAGCAGGTGCCATTTACATAAACTAGAGTATCAGTAGTATCCGCTGCAGCTGTACAAGATGGTTTTGTTAAATTGAATTATCTCTCATCTTCTTCCAGTCTCAGAAACAAAGATGCTGGGTTTTGGGGGGGTTTTTTGTATCATTTGAAGAACTATCTAGTAGTTTAACATAACTAGCAAAGTATAAAGACCTGACACCTAATGGCTTCTGTTCTATCCTCTCATGGTGAAAATTATTTGGTGACTTCAGAAGAGTAATAGACATTTAGAATGACACTTTGGACAGGAAAATGGAAGCAGCAACTAAGGATTATTAGTAGAACCAGTTCTAAGAGGCATTAGCAGTAATCGGCTCAGTATTAGATGACAGACACAAGCCTGTTTGGAAAGAGGGTCTTTATCATTTTTTAATAGGGTTGTGCCATTCTTTTTAATCTACTTATAGGTATGAGTATGATCCTTAAACTATTCCTGCAACTTTTCAAAAATCTGATGCTACAAATTCTGTTCATAAAGAGTAGTGAGGAGTACAACCAAGCTTAAAGAGCAATATAAAATATTGTAATTGAGAGGTTTTCTTCAAACAGGTAATTAACCATACGTTTATACATTTTAATCTACTTTTAAGTGCAAGAGAGATTGGTAAATGCCTCAATAAAGAAAAGTGTTCTGTTTAAATTGGACAAAATTGTTGTTTACTAGTGTTCATCGCTGTACTCCAAGTAGTCAAGTGATCTGTGAATCCAATTTAGTTTATTGGACAGTAAATAGAACTCATAACTTTTATCAGTATTTGTCAGGGAGCCCTCTGAAATTCACTCCATACTTTGAGGAAGTTTAATTTTATTGTATAGAATAGACTTTAATTTTTTTTGTTTCCTTTTAAACCTATGACATTACCTTAAAGCATTATCATCCCTGCAAACCAGATTGCACTAAACATTAGTGATATTTTGTTAATGCTTTCTTGCTCTAAGATTTCTTAATCCATAGGATAAAAAGGGAGCCATTGGTTCCCTCATATCTGATACAGCTTTTCCTTTGCAAACTTAACAACATTACCATTGCCACCACCAGCAATTCAAAAAGAAATCTTACCAATAGAAAGCCCATGATTAGAAGTAATGGTATCAGTAACATCTTCATTGATAATGGAGAATAGCTTTGTACATCCATATCCATTTGAAAATCTTTACTGTTATACTCAGGAAGAAATACATGGTTTTAGAAAGGGGTCCATTTAGAATACCAGTAGTATCTTATATCCCCCTACTGCAGTGATTAGGACTAAACCACAAGAAAAGAAGGACAGGAAGGATGGAGGGAGGGAGAAAGCCATCAATGTTTGATTGCTCAATTTTTTCCATAACACTACTCAGTTCAGTTCAGTTACTCAGTCATGTCCAACTCTTTGTGATCCCACGGACTGCAGCACACCAGGCTTCCGTGTCCATCACCGACTCCCGGAGCTTGCTCAAACTCATGTCCATCAAGTAGGTGATGCCATCCGACCATCTCATCCTCTGTCATCCCCTTCTCCTCCTGTCTCAGTCTTTCCCAGCATTGAGGTCTTTTCCAGTGAATCAGTTCTTCACATCAGGTGGCCAGAGTATTGGAGCTTCAGCTTCAGCATCAGTCCTTCCAATAAATATTCAGGACTGATTTCCTTTAGGATTGACTGGTTTGATCTCCCTGCATTCCAAGGGACTCTCAAGGGTCTTCTCCAATACCACAGTTCAAAAGCATCAATTCTTCAGCACTCAGCTTCCTTTATAGTCCAACTCTGACATCCATAGATGACTCCTGGAAAAACCATAGCTTTGACTATCTGGACTTTTGTTGGCAAAGTAATGTCTCTGCTTTTGAATATGCTGTCTAGGTTGGTCGTAGCTTTTCTTCCAAGGAGCGAGCTCATTTGATTTCATGGCTGCAGTCACCATCTGCAGTGATTTTGGAGACCAAAGAAATAAAGTCTGTCACAGTTTCCATTGTTTCCCCATCTATTTGCTAAGAAGTGATGGGACCGAATGCCATGATTTTCGTTTTTTGAATGTTGAGTTTTAAGCCAGCTCTTTCACTCTCCTCTTTCACTTTCATCAAGAGGCTCTTTAGTTTCTCTTAGCTTTCTGCCATAAGGGAGGCGTCATCTGTGTTTCTGATGTTACTGATATTTCTCCCAGCAATCTTGATTCCATCATGTGTTTCATCCACCCTGGCTTACTCTGCATATAAGTTAAATAAGCAGGGTGACAATATACAGCCTTGACATACTCCTTTCCTGATTTGGAAGCAGTCTGTTGTTCCATGTCCAGTTCTAACTGTTGCTTCTTGATCTGCATACAGATTTCTCAGGAGGTAGGTCAGGTGGTCTGGTAATTCCATCTCCTTAAGAATTTTCCATCATTTGTTGTGATCCACACAGTCAAAGGCTTTGGGATAGTCAATAAAGTAAAAGTAGATGTTTTTCTGGAACTCTCTTGCTTTTTCTGTGATCTAATGGATGTTGGCAATTTGATCTCTGGTTCCTCTGCCTTTTCTAAATCCAGCTTGAACATCTGGAAGTTCACAGTTCACGTACTGTTGAAGCCTCTTAAAGAATTTTGAGCATTACTTGATAGTATGTGAGATGAGTGCAATTGTACAGTAGTTTGAACATTCTCTGGTATTGCCTTTCTTTGGGATTGGAATGAAAACTGACCTTTTCCAGTCCTGTGGCCACTGCTGAGTTTTCCAAATTTGCTGGCATATTGAATGCAGCACTTTTCACAGCATCATTTTTTAGGATTTGAAATACCTCAACTGGAATTGCATCTCCTCCACTAACTCTGTTCATAGTGATGCTTCCTAAGGCCCACTTAACTTCAGACTCCAGGATCTGGCTCTAGGTGAGTGATCACACCATCGTGGTTATCCGGGTCACTGAGATCTTTTTATAGTTCTTCTGTGTATTCTTGCCACCTCTTCTTAATATCTTCTGCTTCTGCTAGGTCCATACCGTTTCTGTCCTTTATTATGCCCATCTTTGCATGAAATATTACCTTGGTATCTCTAATTTTCTTGAAGAGATCTCTGCTGCTGCTGCTGCCGCTAAGTCGCTTCAGTCGTGTCCGACTCTGTGCAACCCCATAGACGGCAGCCCACCAGGCTCCCCCGTCCCTGGGATTCTCCAGGCAAGAACACTGGAGCGGGTTGCCATTTCCTTCTCCAATGCATGAAAGCAAAAAGTGAAAGTGAAGTCGTTCAGTTGTGTCCGACTCTAACGACCCCATGGATTGCAGCCTACCAGGCTCCTCCGTCCATGGGATTTTCTAGGCAAAAGTACTGGAGTGGGGTGTCATTGCCTTCTCCATTTTATAGTTCTTCTGTGTATTCTTGCCACCTCTTCTTAGTATCTTCTGCTTCTGCTAGGTCCATACTGTTTCTGTCCTTTATTATGCCCATCTTTGCATGAAATATTCCCTTGGTATCTCTAATTTTCTTGAAGAGATCTCTAGTCTTTCCCATTCTATTGTTTTCCTCTATTTCTTTGTATTGATTACCAAGGAAGTCTTCCTTATCTCTCTTTCTAATCTTTGCAACTCTGTATTCAAATGGGTATATCTTTCCTGTTCTCCTTTGCCTTCCTTTCGCTTCTCTTCATTTCTCAGCTATTTGTAAGGCCTCCTCAATCAACCAGTTTTTGTTTTTACATTTCTTTCTCTTGGACATGGTCTTGATCACCGCCTCTTCATCTCTACTTCACCTCTAATATCACTTTGGCCCACTATGGCTCCAAGCCCCCTTGTCATGGATGCCTGTCTTGATCAATCTCACCTAATTATAAGGATGAGTTGCTCAGCAAGAGAGAGAAGGGGAAGGTGGGGGGGGTCTTGAATTAAAATTTTAAGGATAAGTGGGCTTCTCCAATCAAAGGTAGATAAAGCACACTTCAGGTAGGGAACTTATATATGAACTATGGGGTATAGAAAAATAATTCTACAAGTTTGTATTTTTTCCAGAATGTTACTAAATAGTTGCATCACAATTTGTTGAACAAACTTTCTTCTCCCAGTGTAAAATGACAACTTCTACATTTATCATATTTTAATGTGTATGTGATATTTAATATAATATTTAATATGATAATTATCATTTAATATGTATATTTCAGTCCATTTGAGCTGATATAACAAAATACCACACATGGAGGGTAACCAAGCTTTTTATAGCCCAGGTCCTCTATATTGAGTATTCTACCCCTGATGTGGCTACTTCTTGCTACTGTAGTCTCAATTCAAACATCACCTCCTCAGTGAGAAAGTAGCACCCATCTAAATTAACTCTCTTCCCCAGTCATACTTTTTCATCCTGTTTGTTTCCTTAATGTAATTTATTGGTATTTCAAATTATCTTCTTCATTTTTGTGTTATTTATATATTATCTATCCTGACTAGAATGTAGATCCTGTGAGAGCACGGATTTTATTTGTCCTATTCACATCTGTATTCTCCCTCTCTAACAAAGGTCCTGACAGATGATAAGCTCTTAATAAGTATTTGTTGAGTAAAGTAGCTGAGCCAAAACCAGACTCAAACAGTGGACCCTTTGAGTCCTAATGCAGTGTACTTGCCATCATTCCATTTATTCTGCCTTTCATGAAAGCACTTATACGTTTGGAACTACAATAAGGATTGATGTTCAGAATAATAACATTAACATGTGCTATAAGATTCTCTATTATCAAAGAAAATTTTCATTTGAGTTCAATAAACTAAACTAATTAAAGCAGGGATGTCATGGTATGTTATTATATTAGTACATTTAGAAAGATTTCCAACTAAAGAGACTTTCTGCTTTTTCTTTAATCAGAAAATTAAATTAGCCCAGAGTTCTTCATTCCCCCAAAAGTCCCTGTTAATTAGGAGTGTTCTATAAATCTGTATTATTAGCAGAATTTGTCATCTGTTTCATTATCCTGTTTATTAGAGCAGTCTGAGCAGGGTGTCTTTGCTCATATCCTGGTTTGTGTATCACAGTGAAAAGAAAAATTAAATATTTCCTAGATTCTCTTTTTTTCCTATTCTGTGACACAGGCATATTTCATGCTGTTTGTTTAACAACTTAATTTCCTTGTGTCAGTTCCCAGTATAAAGTAGGAATGATATTATTGAGTTGGCTATTAAGTCAAATAATTAGATTTAGAGTCTACTTAAAAGCATTAGTGCTTTGAAACATTGTGATAACTGAAGATTGAAAACAGCCTAACAGTCCATCAGTAAAGGACTGTTTGTAAAGTATAGTATGTCCATTTAATGGACTATTATGCAGCCATAAAAAATAATGGGGACATTGTCTGCTTACCAACATAGAAAGATCACCTAGTGAAAAAACACAGTCCAGGGCAGGCTGCATAGTGTTATTCTTTTGTTGTTGTTGTTTAAAATAAAAAGAAGAAAAATAACTATGTATTTTGCTTGTGTGTATGTAGAGAAATTATGGAAAGATATACAGGGAAGTAATAACAGTGATAACCAGATTGGAAAATAGTAGGACTAGAAACGGGAAATGGGAGAGACTAGGGAGTGGAATGTATACCATGTCTTTCTTTTCACAGATTAATATTTGGGGTCTATAGGTTATATATTATCTGTAGTAAAAATTGAAAGGTTAAATTAAAAAAAAAAAAAAAACACAACTCATAACTAAAAGCATTGTGTGGTTCTGGACTGCATCTTATAGAATTTTAAAAAAGTGCTATTAAAAACATTAAGGGACTTCCCTGGTGGTCCAGTGACTAAGACTCTATGCTCCCAAGGCCAGGGGCCCAGACTTGATCCCTCCTCAGGGAACTAGATCCCACATGCCACAGCTAAGAGTCTGCATGCCACAAGTAAAGATCCTGAGTGCTGCACCTAAGACCTGGAACAGCCAAAAAAAAAAAAAAAAGCCTATTAGGACAGTTAATAAAATTCAATTATGGAATATAGATTAGAGGAAATAACAATATTAAATTTTTAAATTTATCAACCATACCATGGTTACCTTAAAGGATATATTTGTTCTTAGGAAATACACACTGAATTACTAAGGAATAAAGGACATGATATATGCAAGTTATGCTCAAATGACCTGAAAGAATAAATAAAAATATGTATGTATGTGTATATACATACGTATCAGAGGATTGATAAATTTTGACAAAATGTAAAACTGATAGATCTGAATAAACATTCTCTGTATTTCTCTTCAAACTTTTCTGCTAGTTTAAAATTGTCTTTTAGTCGCTAAGTCATGTCTGATTCTTTACAACTCATGGACACTAACCCGACAGGCTCTTTTTTCCATGGAATTTTCCAAACAAGAACAGTGGAGTGGGTTGCCATTTCCTTCTCCACGGAATCTTTCCAACCCAGGATTCAAATCCACATCATGGATTCTTTACCACTGAGCCACCAGGGAAGCCCAGTTTCAAATTATCTCCACAGCCCCCCACCCACCCACCAAAAAAAAAAGGTTAATAAAAAACAAGCAAAGAATCTTAGAAGTTCAGATGTTTAAACAGTAGTGCTTATCACTTTCTGGTGAAATTTTTGTCATCAGTTTTTTCCATGACTGGTAATGCTCATCAAGAGGCAGTGGCAAAAGTGGTGACTGACTACAGTCTACTTTATGGCTGAAAACCATCTGCCTGTCTACTTCTTATCCTGCTTTCTGTCTTTTTCAGTTTATCTTCACTACAACTTAGAGGTGACATTTGTGATACAGTGACAACACATTGCATTTTAATATTCCTTGAACAAAATTTCCTAAGGATATTAACTGTCTTGGCACTTTGTGTATAGGGCTAAAATATATAGTTCATTTTGTAGTGGTAAAGCTACAGGAACATTTAGTCTGGTTGCGTGGCATTGAGTGACTGAATTTGTATTATTATTTTTGAGTTAGCTATTTTGGCATTTGTATGAACTACCATCTCTAGTATAAATGACTTAACATTATAGTTGATTCTAGCCAGACTGGCCTCTTAAGTGCTTGAGAAGTAAGGCATATGTCACAGTAAAGTGAGGAGTAAATTATCTGCTTGTATAAACTGTCCAGAGAATGTTTGATTTTTATTGCTTTGTATTTTAAGTATGTTAAATTTGATTGTTCTGAGTGAAAATACCCTAAGGTCTTATCTAATAAATGACACTGACGCTAAACAAATCTGGTATCAACTGAATTGTTAGTGTTTGTTTCCTGTCTGTTTAGGGAAGCACATGATTTTGTGGTACTGTAGAAGTCTGGAAAATAGGAATAATAATAATTCCCATGGGATGGGGAGGGAGATGGAAGGTTGGTTCAAAAGAGAGTGGATTTATCTATACTTATGGCTCATTCATGTTGAGGTTTGACAGAAAACAACATAATTCTGTAAAGCAATTATCCTTCAATTAAAAATAAATCAATTAAAAATAATAATAATTCCCAGCCCCTTCTCTTCTCACTTTATAAAAAAAAATTGGGAGGAATTGAGAGACAGTAGCACTTAAGCTCGTACTTGATCAGAACTAACAGTGTCATTTTTCTATAACTAAGGCAAACGGCTGTTTTTACTACTTTTCCCACAGCTACTCCAGACCCATTTCACACCTTTGAAAACTAGGTCCCAGGTAGAGTAATGTGAGTTTCTTGGGCCTCATTAGCTGAATAATGCCCATGCATATAAATGGGTCTTTGGATTTAGTTAAATACTTTGTATTTTCATGCAATAAATTGACTAGATGGCTATGAAATAGATCATGCTGGCAAAAAACCATTTACTTAGTTTGTGGATTTTTTAAAAAAATAGCTGTCTAAAACAGCTTAGGTCATTGTCTTTCAAAATAAGAATTTACTGAAAATATAATTGAATATTATTGAACATTGCTTAATCCCCTTTCAATAATTTGAAACACCATTCAAGGTCTTGGAATTTCGGGGGTTATTATTTTGAAAAGAGTTCTCATAATATAGCTCTCCGTATGCAGCAGATAAAAGATTCCCAGGTGGCTCAGTGGTGAAGAATCTACCTACCAGTGCAGGAGATGCAGGTTCAATGCTTGGGTCGAGACGATCTCCTAGAGGAGGAAATGGAACCCACTCCATTTTTCTTGCCAAGAAAATCCCATGGACAGAGGAGCCTGGTGGGCTGTATACTCTGTGGAATCGCAAAGAGTTGGACATAGCTGAGCAACTGAGCACACACGGTGCAGCAGATAATAGAGCCTGGACTACGTCTATACCAATTTATGACAGCGCTCTATACATTCTTAATATTCTTACATATTTATTTCTATTAATAAGTACAAAAAGTAGAAAATATTTCTACTTTGTTTTAGGAAATTGAACTTCACATGACACCTAAGGATAAAAGATTTTAAGAATCTACACATACATCCAGAAAAAGTATAGTAAAATTTCATTCACTTAGAATTTTTGCTAATGTAGACCAAAAGTCGTGATTCTTAAGAACATAATTCAGATAAACTCTTCCATTGTGAATTAGGTTTTATTCATAAAGATTTATCCAATTAAAAATCAATAACTTATTTAAATAGGAAATCAAGGAATTATATCTAATTGTGGCTTACTTACCATTTATTGATAATTATTTTCAAATCTCTAATCCAGTAATTAATTCTTATATTAATTCTTATATTACCTAAAATGTTTTATAGACATGTTATATTATTACATAATGTAACCCTATTATAAATTGTAATGGTGTCATTAACTTAGCTCGTTTTACTTGTTTAGTGCCTATTCGTTCTAGTTTATAATTGTTAATTCCCTTTATAGTAGGACTTGTACTTGGAAGTAATAAAATCAGATTTCTTTATAAATATTTATGGTACAGACCTTTCCATAAACCAGACTGTAGCCCTTTCCTTTCCTAATTATTTCCAATAAACTCTACTTATATCTCTTTTTTTGGCCTGTATAGCAGTCTATACTACATACTCCCTAGGAAATTTAATCCTGGATATTTATGCCTTAACTTCCAATTAATCAAAACCTTGTCAACTTCATGTATGTCTCGTGTTATAAAGTGTGGAAAGGTAGTACTTAGAGTTTTTAGATAGATACGTCTAACATGAAGTCTTCTTAGCATCTATAGTCATAGGGATCACTAAGTGAATGAGTCCTCTTCTGGAGTATCAGTCTTTCCAGGAGGATCTTTTTCTCATTATCTTAACATTGTTTATCTCTTGCTGAAAGTATCCATTAGTAGCAGGTAGCAAAAAGCAGGCAGAACATGCTTTTTGAAAGTCTTAAGTTCTTCATTAAGACCTTTAAGTTTCCAAGATCTCCTTTTCTCTCCTTGTTCATCTTAGGTGAGATTGAAGGTTACAGATTTTTGGCCACATCTGTCACCAGAAAGGATGCAAATTTGTGGTTTGAGAAGTTCCAGACACCAATAAAAAGCACTATTCAGTCTTTTACAAATGTCCTCAAGGCCAGATTTCATCACAAATGCAGTAGCTTCCCGTACCTGCAGGGGGTATGTTCCAACAAATTGGATTCCTGAACCTGCATAGTAGCAGACCCTATATATACTATGTTTTTTGTCCCTGTGCATACGTAACTATGATAAAGTTTAATTTATAAATTAGGCATAGTAAGAGATTTACAACGATGACTAATCATAAAATATAATAGTTAATAATCTGTAATAAAAATTATGGTATGGGAATTGCCTGGTGGTCTAGTGATTAGGACTCCATGCTTCCACTGCAGGGAACCCACATTAGATCCCTTGTTGGAGAAATAAGATTCCATAAGCCTCACAGCACAACCAAAAACAAAAAAAATTATATGAATGTGGTCTCTTTCTCTTTCTCAAAGTTATCTTATTGTACGGTCTTCACCCCTCTTATGATGACAGGAAAAGATTCAGTGCCTGTGTGATGAAATGAGGTGAGATGAATGACACATACTGTGATGTATTATTAAGCTAACATTGACCTTCTGATGATAACATCAGAAGGAAGATATCAAGCCATGATGTCAATGGTTGGGTGTCAACAGCAGACGATGTCCATCATTGGGGATCCTTGATAGTTGAAGGGTATTTGTTTTTGTTTGTGTTTGTTTCACTGAAATCTTTTAGAAGAACATGGTAATTGGAAGTTGTCTCTTTTTAACATATCAAAGTTTTGCTGCCGTGGTTGAATCCTTCAGTAATAATAAGGGTAACACTTAATACTGCATTCCATCCAAGAATCTTGTTCCCTAATTTTATCCTTTAAAGTCTGTGTAATCTCAAAGACTTTAGCAAATTTTGGTATCATCTGAATTGCTGGTTCTGTTTCACTCTCTTCTTTGTAATCTTTCTCTTTCTCTGTTGATGACTCAACAACTTCTTACAGTTTCTCATCTAGTAACACTTCTTTCTCCATAGTTTTCTATGTGGTCTGCTGCTTCATCAAGCATTTTGGCAAATCCTTCTTACTGTGTAAATGATTTTCCTAACTTTTCTGTTGATTCCCAGGAAGCCTTTAAAATCACTCATGACTGCAGGCCTTTACAATTTCTAATTTAATTAATCCACTGCAGCTTTGATGAATATTATTGTATCCGTAATAGTGAATGATTTCCAGTATGGCATTGTGTCTAGATTGGAGTCTGCATCAATTGCTGATCGAATGTTATCAAATACCAGGAAGGTATATGTGGCCTTGACAAACTGAATGATGCCCTGGTCAAGGGGTTGAAGCAGTGAAGTTGTATTTGAAGTTGTAAACTTCTAGCTTCAACATTTTCATGTTTATAACAGTTCAGGTTGACTAGGTGCATTATCCATTATTAATAGGACTTTAAGTTCCAACCTTTCCTCTTGTAAATATTTTTTCACTTGTGGGATGAAACATGAGTAAAAAAACCATCCAATAAATGAGGCGACTGTCACCCCTGCTTTTTGACAGTTTTTGAGAGCAAGTGAGTTCTTTGTCCTGCACACTCCACATATTACTCTGGACTTTATCACATGCCCTGCAGTGTTGCCACATAGTCAGAGTTCATCTGTCCTTCCATGTTTTATACCCTGGTACCTTCTTTGCACTGTTATGAATGTAGCTTCTATTGGGCATCTTCTTCCAGAAGAGCCCAGTTTCATTGCCACTGAAGACTTGCGTTTATGGTATCCTTTCTCCTTAATCAGTTCTAACACTGTCAGGAATGTGGCAGTAACTTCTTCATCAGCAGACTCAGCCTCTCCAGTAATTTTTATATTTTTCAGTCTAGATCTGTTCCTGAATCTGTGTAACCTTCCTTTGGGTGTGGGTGTGATCAGTCACTCAGTCATGTCCGTAACTTTTGTAGTTTGAGGTGCAACATCAAATCTAGCATAGATTTTCTTTTTCCTTCTTCACAATTTCACAGATAGAAGATTCATTCTTACTGTAGATCTTAGAAACCTTTTCACTTAAACGAAGCACTTCATGGCTTCTTTTTGGCATATTCAAATCTCCAGCATCGCTACTCTTGGCCACTGATAAGTAAAATAAGAGTTACTTAAGCATAACCTCTGCAGTACAGTGACAGTCAATCTGGTAACCGAGGGGGCTATTGAATGATATATGGGAGGCATACATCACACAAAGGGATGATTCACATCCAGGGCAGCATAAATTGGGACAGTTCTCAAAATGATATGGAACTTAAAATTTATGACTTGTTTATTTCTGGAATTTTCCATTAGACTTCAGCTGACCGCTGGTAACTAAAACCACAAAAAGCAAAACTGTGGATAAGGGAGACTACGGTAATGTCATTCCACTGTCATCTGCCAGGATTAAAGTCGTGTATTCGGTTACTCTGTAGTCAAAACAACCAAGCCCTAGTCCAGACTGCTGTAAGACAAGAGCTCATTGCACTGCCCCTTTTGTTCTGCCCAGGCAGAGGTAGCTTTTCCTTTTGTTGTTTGACTGATAGTTTGGAGGAAATAGTGGCTCTTTTGTAAAAAGTAACCAGATTAGGTTATTTGTAATAAACCAACTAATATCAGTAATCCTTGCCATTGGCATGAAGTATTATTCAGAACAGTAGTTATATTTTTATTGTGCCATTGTGATTTTCTATACAGAAACACCCAAGATTCATTATTTCTATTTTTTAAATTTATAGCTCTTTAACTATATCCAAGATTTCACTGCCGGGGCTCTGCTGGTGGCTCAGTGCTAGAAAATCTGCCTACCATTGCAAGAGATGAGGGTTTGAGGGTTCAATCCCTGGTCCGGGAAGATCTCCTGGAGAAGAAAATGGCAACCCACTCCAATGTTCTTGCCTGGAAAACCCCATGGACAGAGAAGTCTAGCAGGCTGTAGTCCATGGTGTTCCAAAGAGTCAGACATGACCAAGGGACTGAACAATAGGATTTCACTGGCAGGATTGTAGGCCAGGCTTGATGTTTTGTTAGAGACCCATGATATAGTACTTAAAAGCACTTCCTTTAGTTCATAGCTTCTGTTCAAGTATTTTTTCCGTCCAAAAAGGTGCTGCTGCCATTTGCAGTCATTCCTCAAAAATGTGAACCGCTCTCAGTATAACTCTTAACAAAACACATGGCATCTGTGTGCTGAAAATTACCAGAAGCACATTGCTTACAGCTGGCTTTTCACCTTGGTTCCCAAGTGCTCGTGTACAGAATATGGACCTCATGTTCCATCTCTCTCTTTGAATGATGTAGGAGCTTTAAGCTTTCCTGGGTTACTTTGTATATTGAGTATTACAAAGAGAAGTCATTCTGCCTTGCTTTGGCTCTAATTGCAGAAAGTGAAGTCACCGCTTTTGCTGTCTTGGATCAAGACCAGACAGAAATTGTTGATACCAATGGAGCTGGAGATGCATTTGTTGGAGGTACAGACTCATTTATATGATTCTTACTTATAAGTTAAACATTTCCTTTAACCCTATCTTTGCCACATGGCCAAGATTTTTTAATTTAATAACTTTTAATTTCTTCTTTTAAAGAATTAACTCCTGGTATTTTTTCCATATGCTTCTATAATTTTTATGAAGGGTATATTACTATAGAAAAATACATATTTTGGGCTTAAAGGTAATTTACTGTTAGGCTATAGCCCAGTCATTTTCACAAGATTAATTGTGTCTGTCAGAATATTGCGTAAACAAGCTGCATCAAGTATAGTACATAGTATATTCATAGCCCTTCTAGCTGAAATGTTAACACATTGTTGTTCTTTAAAACAAGTTGTGAATATTAATAGTATGCTAATAACTAAGAATGATGTCTTTGGATTATATCCTTTGATTGTATCATCTGTTTCTAAAACAATGGTTGGATGTTTATAAGAGCTAAGTCTTTTTTGGAGTGAGTAGTCAAAAATAAAATCAAGAAAATTGGCAGAGTCTTGGCTTCCTGACTTAGGGATTCCCTGGTGTCTCAGAGAGTAAAGGGTCCACCTGCAATGCAGGAGACCCCAGTTTGATCCCTGGGTCGGGAAGATTCCCCTGGAGAAAAAAATGACACTCCACTCCAGTATTCTTGCATGAAAAATCCCATGGACAGAGGAGCCTGGCAGGCTACAGTCCATGGGGTTGCAAAGGGTCAGACACAGCTGAGCAACTTCATTTTCACTTGGCTTCCTGACTTAGGTTGATGTAAAATCTGATTCATAAGTTCTGAACTCCTTCTAGCTAAGTGTAGTTAAGCTAGGTTAAGATCTCTAGAAAGCTTTAGATTCCTGAATGATAGCCCAGAAGAGTCCCTCCTGATCTTTAGTTCTCATAACATCAAAGAAAGAAAGGTAAATGGAACTGACCCTTGTCCTTTTTTCCTTGGAGTATAATTTGAATTGTGGGAAACTTATTTGAGATTATGTAACGGTTTTAACTTAGTATTGTTTAAAATATTTATATTCTTTTATTTTAATATTCTATTTCACTAGCATGAATTTTTCATGTTTCCTTCTTTGAAACTTTTCATTACTAGTCTTAAACTGTTAACCATAATACTGGTAGCATTCACCATGCCCTGTTCTTTGGAAAGAGTACATGTGCATTCAACAAATACTGTGCTACTTTGCTGTCATTCATGTATCTTTTATTTCTTTGCTCTGAAAGTTTTCACCATTGATTAGAGTATTTTGCAGCTGTTTTTTCTATTCCATGCTGCTTCAGAGGTCTAATACCATGTAAAATCTAATACCATGTAACCTAAAAACACCTTATCCAGAATTGGTTCAAATTCTGTAATACCTTAAGGAGACACTATTGATTTCCTGGTTAAAAATTGGTTAAACCAGTAATCTTAGTACAGAAACTTATAAACTTATAACTTTTGTGTGTATTATTTAAGCATTTAAAAATACTTAAAACAGTTAGAATTCTGTTTCTTTGCTATTTAGTTTGGTACTTCCTGAGGCCACCATAAATATAATGATGATGATATGATGATGGTGGCCTAATTAGCCACTACTTCTGATCCTCAGACCTGGGTTTCCTAGCCTTGCAACAGCAATTCCATTATAGACCCTTGCTGCTGCTGCTGCTGCTAAGTTGCTTCAGTAGTGTCCGACTCTGTGTGACCCCATAGACAGCAGCCCACCAGGCTCCCCCGTCCCTGGGATTCTCCAGGCAAGAACACTGGAGTGGGTTGCCATTTCCTTCTCCAATGCATGAAAGTGAAAAGTGAAGTTGCTCAATCGCATCCGACTCTTGGTGACGCCATGGACTGCAGCCCACCAGGCTCCTCCATCCATGGGACTTCCCAGGCAAGAGTACTGGAGTGTGTTGCCATTGCCTTCTCCATAGACCCCTAACCTCCTATAATGTTTCCAGTACAAGGTAGGAATATGTAGACTTCCTGAGGAAGAGAAAAGTCATTCTTAGGATAGGAAAGTAGGAACAGCCAGTACCCATTTGTATTATGGTTAGAGTGATAAATAAACTATATCATCAAAGCACTTGGGCTCTTCGAGGATTTTCAGCCTGTTTATCTTGTTTTTCTTACTCAAGCTCAGTATATACTTATGGTTGGGGTACAGTGAGGTAAATAAAAAGGAAAGAGTGTGGAACAGGGACCTGCAAACTTTTTTTCCTAAAGGGCCAGGTAGTAAATATGTTAGGCTTTGCAAACCATATACAGGCTATATCGCATATTCTTCTCATTTGTTTTCTGGCTTGTTTCTTGTTTTGTTTTTTCATTTTTTACAGTACTCTACAACTGTGAAAACCTTTCTTCTCTCTCCAACTGTAAAAAAGCAGACCACAGGCTGGGTCAGACCCTTAGGCTATGGTTTGCCAACCTCTTTTGTAATATGTTGGCAGCTTCCTCGCTTGATTCACTTTCATCATACCCTGGATTTCACTACAGATTGTTGAAATCAGTATAGAGAAAGTGGAAGGCAGGCTGAAACTAGGCAGAACTTTACTGATAAAACCTCAATTCAGTTCAGTTCAGTTGCTCATTCATGTCCAACTCTTTGCGACCCCATGGATTACAGCACAACAGGCCTCCCTGTCCATCACCAACTCCTAGAGTTTACTCAAACTCATGTCCATCCAGCCATCTCATCTTCTGTCGTCCCCTTCTCCTCCTGCCTTCAATCTTTCCCGGCACCAGGGTCTTTTCCAATGAGTCAGCTCTTCGCATCAGGTGGCCAAAGTATTGGAGTTTTAGCTTCAACATCAATCCTTCCAATGAACACCCAGGACTGATCTCCTTTAGGATAGACTGGTTGGATCTCCTTGCAGTCCAAGGGACTCTCAAGAGTCTTCTCCAATACCACAGTTCAAAAGCATCAATTCTTCTGCACTCAGCTTTCTTTATAGTCCAACTCTCACATCCATACGTGACTACTGGAAAAACCATAGCCTTGACTAAACAGACCATTGTCGGCAAAGTAATGTCTGTGCTTTTGAATATGCTATCTAGGTTGGTCATAACTTTCCTTCCAAGGAGTAAGCGTCTTTTAATTTCATGGCTGCAGTCACCATCTGCAGTGATTTTGGATCCCCCAAAAATAAAGTCAGCCACTGTTTCCACTGTTTCTATCTATTTCCCATGAAGTTATGGGAACAGATGCCATGATCTTCGTTTCTGAATGTTGAGCTTTAAGCCAACTTTTTCACTCTCCTCTTTCACTTTCATCAAGAGGTTCTTTAGTTCTTCACTTTCTGCCATAAGGATCATGTCATCTGCATATCTCAATTAGGTATCCATTTTTTCATTTAACCTACTCTCATTGCTTCACAAGATAATCAGATCCTGAAAGACTGAGTCATGCAATGAGATAAATAATGTTATTTTAACAAAGAATTTCCTGAATTTTAATAAGTGTTATTAAATTCCCTGAATTCTTTAATAAGAATTTTAATAAGTGTTCCCTGGTGGCTCAGCGGATAAAGCATCGGCCTGCCATGTGGGAGACTCGGGTTTGATCCCTGGGTTGGGAAGATCCCCTGGAGAAGGAAATGGCAACCCACTCCAGTATTCTTGCCTGGAGAATCCCATGGATAGGGGAGCCTGGCGGGATACAGTCCATGGGGTCGCAAAGAGCCGGACGCGACTGAGCGGGTTCACTTCACTTAACAAAGAATACTAATGTTGGCTAGTTCAGCACATTCTGTTTACTTAAGTCAAGCAATACAGTAATAGCAGTAAGTGACACGTAGTGCCCCAAGCCAGTCGATATCCTATGCACTTTACGTGTATCAACTCATTTAATGTTCATAAAAGCTCCTGGATAAGTCATATTTAACCCCATTTTACTGATAATAAAGCTGAGAAACAGAAGGGTTGGGTAACTTGCCCAAAGTCTCATAGCTAGAAATTAGCAGAGATAGGCAGTATGAACTGTTCTGCTTCTGTAAACGTTTAGGGAATTCTCATCATTAGGACTCAGAACCACAGACCAGCCTTACTAATAATAATTGGTTTTGCCGAAGAGAATTTTCCTGTCGTCTGCATCGATGACTTCATTTATTGAACAGGAGCTCTTGTTATCTGATGGGATTCTGAGAACTCTAGGGTAAGATTGTTGCAGAAAAGAAAGAGGAGAAAGGGAAGAGAATCAAAGGACTGGAATCCCCGGTGAGTTTGAACCGGGAACTTCTTGCTAAGCAGTGGAATTGATGGCGCTACAGAGGTACTGAAAGACAGATCATAAACTTGCTTGGCCAGCATGGAATCTGAATGGAGGGAGTTATATGAACCAACTGTTTAACAGCACCAGGCTGATGCATCTGTCTTACAATAGAGATGGTCTGTTAGTTTGAAAAGTAAAAAATCCATTGGTTAAAATCCCCTACTCCCATCTCTGTACCTGGGAAAGCATACTCCTTTGGCTTGAACATGAATGGAGAGGCAGTGGCAACATTTGCGTGTGTTATGTAGTTTCTTTTTTGTGCTTTATTGCCTGATTAATATACCTCCTTTCTGATTGACACATTTTATCTTTAGATGGTTAAAATATTCCTCCTATTACTTTCAAGTTTTGCTGGCTTAAAAGCATTTCTTTCTTTTGTGAATTTGCATAACTGTATTCCAGTCCCAAATTTAAGTTCTTAGATAAATGATGACTTCACCTACCATGTGGTGATATTGCATATCACAATACCAGAGTGCCATGTATTCTTATTAGCCACATAAAAGGGACATGACTACATCATTGATGTATAATTTTAAAATGACTACCCCAAATGTACATAAATTAAATTCATAGTTCCATCTTAAGGGTTTAGTGACAGTGACAAATACCTCTGACCTCTACAAGCATACCTCCTTGTTCTGTTTGTAGATCTTAAGCACTTTTCTTATGTGTCACTAGCCAGCCCTGATGGAACTGCCCTTTTCACATTCTCCCTCAAAAGCCCAAGCACTACGATTGTACCCTTGGAAATGGAGACAATTCTATAATCTCTAAGTATGATTTCCTAATTTCCCAGGTCAGTAGAAAATTTCTTCCTGTTGTCCTGCTGTGCTTTGTCACAGCAGGTCTGCCTTTTCATTTGGAACCCTCTTTGTCACTGCCATAGTAACAAATGGAAACATTGAGAACATTTTGTGACAGGCACTGTCATTGTTTCCAGTGAAATCCCTTCCCCTGTGTCTTCCCAGTAAATGAAACTGAGAAGAAAAATCATAACAAATACCATGAAAGGGGACCTAATCAATATGTTCCCAGTGGGCTATCAATACCAGCTTGTGTTAATCTAATATGATTTAGTCATGTTTCATGGCAGCTGTAGGAATATGGACTAGATTTGCTAATCATTTTTAGACTGAGTACACCTTTGACAGATTATTCCCAGGCACATATATATTAATATAACTCTCAGATAAAAGACTAGAGACCTCACTCAAGGGCCAGCATTCTTAGGATTTAAAAAGCTTCATTAAATAATGGTTAAAAGCCATATATAGCTTAGAACAGTTTATTTGGAATGATAGTAGAGTAACTGTGCTGCCTTTAATATTTTTATTTTCAAATTCCCATGACAGCTTTTGCAGGGAAAATGAATTTTCCTAAAAGATATTACCTATAATATGCAAATAACTTTTAAAGCTACTTAGCAATCACACTGTAAATAATTATCCTATTTCTCATCTAATAAACAGGAGCATTAACTTCACTTTCTAACTTATGTTCAGAAAAGATGGTTTTTTTTTTAAATGACTTAAGTTTCTAGAGCAGAGATACTACTTCCTTTTCAAGTAGCACCTGTCTATATTTCTAAAAACCATAGGGAATCTAAATTATGTTTGTATTTTCTATTCTCACCTTGCCTTTTGTTCCCAAACATTTGTATTAATAGCTTACTCTCCCATTTTTCTAAACTGCTGCTTCATTATGCTACACAAAGAAGTGATGCAGAATTCTTATGATTTTTTTTTTCCTGCACAACCCCCTTCCTTTGCTATCAACTCAGAGGACTAGAAAATAGCTTGGTACATGTTGAATATATCATTTCTCACACTTCTTTATTCAAAAACCAAAACCTTCATATGACGCACTGAATGCAGAAGATTTACTTGTGCATGGTAACCGAGAAGATTGCTGCATATTCCTACCATGTCCCACAGCAACAACAATCCCTTCTCTGTCTTTTATCTCTAGCAGGATGTCTTTAGTGTTCAATTTCTTAAGCAGTTTCCCTTAAAACCATTAAATGAGGAATAGAATACACTTGGCCATTTGTTGTTGTACAGTTGCTCAGTCGTCTCTGACTCTTTGTGATGCCCTGATGGCAGCACACCAGACTTGGTCATTAGGAATTTTTGACACACAACACAGACATCAGCTCAAGTTCATGCAAGGGGGAAGGGAAAAGAGATTCACACCTTGCACAGTCCTAGGATTCTTCATGACATGCTATGCTGATGTTTCACATCTAGAGATTTCAATAAGCTGACATTGGACCAGGACCAAATTTCATGAACCTTGCCAAAGATTATTTAAGCCTTTGTTTGTCTAAAGAGGTAAAGATGATCCTCAAGCCTTAACAAAAAAGAGAAATAACTTTCATTCACATGGGATACAGGATGATTTTAGGATAAAGTCTGAAATTTCTCACCATTAGAAATGTTCCCTCAAAGATATAGTATCTTGGATGGCCTCCATCTAGAAGCAATTGTTAATAGATAATGGAATCCAAAGGACTTTGTCTTCCATTTGGATAATTTAGAGACAGGCTGAGCTGTGTAGGCTATCAGATCCTGAAACTTACATATGAACCTTGTTATTGTTTAGTTGCTAAGTCATGTCCAACTCTTTTGTGACTCCAAAAAGAATCTGGCAGTCTCCTCTCTCTGTGGGATTTCCTAGGCAGGAATACTGGAGTGGATTGCCATTTCCTTCTCCAGGGTATCTTTTATGACCCAGGAATCAAACCCACGTCTCCTGCATTGCAGGTGGATTCTTTACACTGAGTCTCCTGGGAAGCCCAAAGATCAACCTTACATTTCCTGTGTTTGAAAGCTATTGAGAAATGCTTATTCTAAGGAAACAGCGTTGGTATTTATAAGATTTCATTTGGTGGAAAAGGGCAGAAGAAATATCCTAAGCAAAACTTTCTGAAGTTGATTTTCTTAGAAGTGACATGACAAAATTTATGTGTGTAAGTTTTCCAACTTTTAACGTTTGTGAGTCAAATAGAACTAATTTGAATCCAGCAGCAGTTTATGCTGCTATTATATGGATTTGGTCAGTGTTACCTACCTTATCTGTCTGATTCATACAGCCAGTATCATTTAGGTTTTGCTGTGTGACACACCACCCTCAAAACTTAGTGACCTGAAAAACAACCATTTATTTAGCTCCACAAATCTGTGAATTGACAGCTGGGCCCAGGCTCAACTGGGAGTTCCTCTAGTCTCAGAGGTTCGAGAGATTAAGTAATTTGCCCAAGGTCACAGTGAAAGCCAGGATTCGAACTTAAAGTTTGACTGCAAAGTTCTTAACTCTGATCATTTTGTTATACTCAATTCCATTAGTATATCCTCGTCTTCCCCTCCAAATGAGGAGAAATATCCAAAGTGCCTTTCTAACCACTAGTCTGTAGACTGGGGCCAGTCGACAGAAATTTCATCAGTCAATAGCAAAATGAAAAAAAAGGTAGGAGCAGTATAGTAAGT